>NC_092244.1:8516381-8518881 GCF_036320965.1 Panulirus ornatus | reverse complement strand
TCTCTCTCTCTCTCTCTCTCTCTCTCTCTCTCTCTCTCTCTCTCTCTACCCCCTTGCGGGAACAAGACAGCGGGATAAGAGGACACCGTTGCGGCATCGGGTCATTCGCCCTCCCTCGCAGAGGATCGATCATGCCCTAAGCGGTCCATTATTGTGTGAGCCGCATTGGAGTCATCACTTAGCAAATTGTGCGGAGCGAGCGAGCGCTGTAATATTCATCGCTGGGCCGCAGCCCCACTTTACCTGGCATGAGGAGTTATTAAACGTGAAATCTTAATCGTGTCGTCTGCATCATTCACGAGAAGAGAGACCGACTTCCAGCATCCGCCGAGGCGAAAGTTCAAAAAAAAGAAAGCTTGTGACACCGGGGAGCTTAATAGGTCAGGGTTCAGTGTGGGGAGAGGAGAGGGAGGGAGGGAGGAGAGGCGGGCATCAGTGTTACCAGATGAGGCGGTGACCATAGGGGAAGGGCGGGGTTGTGGGGCGTTGGGTCATTCATAGGATCACTCTTACTCACTCACGGGTTTCGTTCACGTGCACTGTGGCCGTGTCGGCCATGGCGATCGGGGGGGGGGGGGGGCCACGTCTGTGGTATCCTGAAAGGGAAGGATTTGCCTATAGTCGCAAGCACACGTACGCATAAAACACCACACGCATGGAATAATCACTGACGCAAGCACACACGGAAACAGGTATACACACACACACACACACACACACACACACACACACACACACACACACACACACACAGGTATGGACTTTTAACTGAATATGTCTACAGATAAGACAAAGGTCATGAGGGAAGGGAAGGTGCGTGTGGAGGATTCCGCCAGCGAACGAGGGAACCTCGACAAACGCCAGTGTATGTCTGATGCATGATTTATGCACTTCACCCCGAGTGAATGTAAGTGAATGAGGATGGGTCGTGGCAAGAAGAGAGAGAGAGAGAGAGAGAGAGAGAGAGAGAGAGAGAGAGAGAGAGAGAGAGAGAGAGAGGGACCTCGATATGATCACCATCGGGTGGGTAAGACGTGCAGGACTCCCCGCGTGTGTGTGAGTGAGGGAGGGAGAGAACTTGGCAGTTCGACATCACCATCATCATCATCATCATCATCATCATCATCATCATCATCATCATCATCATCATCATCCCTCACCTGTCGCCGGAGCCTCACCTTTAGAGAATACCAAATGTTAGAATTGCATTGAAGTTCAGTGGTGAGGAAATATTCCGTGTGAACTGTTCATATGCGACGTAAGGCCAGGGACCAGAATATGCTTCCAAGGTTTGGTCAGCGCGCTCAAAGCAGGACAAAGAGCTGATAGAGAAGGTCCAGAGGGGAGAGACACACGGATTGGTGCGTGTGGGTCGTATTTCATGCATCCTCTGGAACGCCAGTTGATGAAATATGTAATGTGAAACTGAAGATGTTTAAAGAAAACAGCGCATCCAGATAACAGCGGGTCAGAGAAAATTGTAATGGGAAAGATATGAAGTAAAGTCGGTGCTGTCCTCTGAGAGAGAGAGAGAGAGAGAGAGAGAGAGAGAGAGAGAGAGAGAGAGAGAGAGAGAGAGACTCGTCAAAAACGTCACCGGGGAGCTGGGACGCTGGTGAGAGAGAGAGAGAGTCCCCTGAACAAATACAGCTGAATATTCCTGAGATTTCTAAAGCATTGTGTGCATGGGTAAATAGCGAAAATGTAAGAGCTGACTCACTTGACTCAGGAGTTAATCTGTCGGCCAGTGTGGTAACTTGGTCGCAATATGTAAATCTGAAAAATTTCGCGTGTTGCTCCCTACGTTCGAGCGCTTTTAAGCCAGACTGTGTATACTTCCTTCGAAGCGCGACGTCGCAACCCCTTTGGATGTGATGGCGTGGCCTGTTAACTTGGCCGTTTAGGGTCGGGTCTGGGCTGTCGAACCCAGTGGTGGTAAATGCCGTGCCGTCGGTCATGCCGTCGTAGTCAAGGGTCGTAACGTCATGCTTGAGGAGTTCCATAACTGGAATTGATAAGCTGGAGGTCACCAGTTTGAGTGATTTAGTTATCGTTTTCTGTACATTTCTGCAAAGTCAGACGATCGTTAGAAATATATGATTGCAAAAAATAATCATTGCAAGCTCAGCCCAGTGAATTGCTCTGATGTTACACAATGTTCTGTAAATAGACTACAATGAGCCTCAGACGAGATGCGATGGTGATGTAGAATACACACAAGGATGGAGGTAGCGTCGAGATGACGACGACTGCATGGTGATGTTGGTGGAAAGGTCACTTAAGACGAATTTGTAAATACCTCGGTTTTTACCTGAGCGGTGGTTACCTGGTTCTGATATCTCGTCACGTTCGTGGAAATATATTTTTTTTTTTTCCTAATCCTCAAGTACAGCCATCACAAGTGTTTTGATAGCTTATCAGTATCATCGGACGAGAGAAATAGTGATAACAGCGAAGGAGGAGTTACATTGTAGATGAAGTAAGATAAGAGATGGACGGC
>NC_092244.1:8508881-8513881 GCF_036320965.1 Panulirus ornatus | reverse complement strand
CACGAGTGTAAAACACCCTACCCGCGACACAAGTAATCATGACACATCTGCTCTAATGTGATATATAAACTAAGAAGGAAAAATCTAAGAACATGTTGAGGTATTATTGAAGCTCAGTTGTGTTGGTATATCGTATCTCCGGGAGGAAGTCGCTCCTAAGGGAGGAGGGGTTTGCCCCAAGGTTATTTAATAGAGAGAAAATATGAGGGAGATGTCAAAAAAAAAAAAGACTAGGTCAGTCTTGCTGCGAGAGGAAGGTAAGAGGAAGTACTGTGGTGTGTCGAGGTCGTCCAGTTGAAACGCACGGGTGCACTTTATAGCTGCCGCGCTGACGCATCCTTTTTCGTTGTTGAGTTGAAGTGCGAGGTTACATTGCAAAGGATGATAACCCAGCCTCTTGTTGGGTTGGCCATCAAACGTCATGTTATAACGACTGACGGAAAAGATGTTGGACACCATCTTCAGGCGATGAGAGATGGCTTTCGGACACCATCTTCAGGCGATGAGAGATGGCTTTCGGACACCATCTTCAGGCGATGAGAGATGGCTTTCGGACACCATCTTCAGGCGATGAGAGATGGCTTTCGGACACCATCTTCAGGCGATGAGAGATGGCTTTCAGACCACGTGCACTCTGAACCAGTGTACGAGTATAAGGTCCTTAAGAAGCCTTTGACCCATCGCTTAAAAGGGACAGGTCAGTGGCCAGTCCAACCACCATTACGACACACCGTCGTATTCGAGGGTGCTAAGGGTCGTGTGCCGTCGTGCTGAAGGATCGTACCGTCGTGCTCAGGGGGCTCACAAAGACAGCAGGTTATATACAGAGCGAGGTGTCGGGCGTGAGTGTGGTACGCGAGAGAGGGGGATCACGATTATTAAACGACCGCGAGATGATTATGAACGAAGGGGAGACATCTTAAACTGACTAAAATGATTGGTATACCTCAGAGCGTCGAACACGTGGGCCGGCTTACACACCAGCACGAACACGTGGCCAGCTTACGTGCCACAACCAGATGAAACACCAAATGACTCATTAAGAGATGTTTACAACATATCCACTACGAATGACAGACTCGAAACCCCGCATGATGATGTAGTGTGTGTGTGTGTGTGTGGTGTGTGTGTGTGTGTGTTGTGTGTGTGTGTGTGATGGATGGCTCACTGTGTCGGTAAGCATGTGGAGTTTCACTTTGCGTAGTGAACGTGCATAAGAATGCCGTCATCCACGTGTGCATGTGTACCGTAAGGTGAATATGAGGGAGAGCATGTCTTCATTTGCATAGTGTAGCCTGGTGGTAGATGCAACGAAACTCTGTTGCTTTGTTAATGGACATCTTTTCGGTTCAGATTGTTCAGAGTAACTGTGCGAATCTGGCGGTAATTTGAGATCACTGTACGGTAGTGATGTAGTGTGTGTGTGTGTGTGTGCGTGTGTGTGTGTGTGTGTGTGTGTGTGTGTGTGTGTGAGTGTGCATAAAAAGTGAAGATACTATACACATTCATGGTTAAGAGATGCGCCAACACAGTGTAAAAACACCCGCACCCGCGACACAAGTAATCATGACACATCTGCTCTAAATGGATATATAAACTAAAAAGGAAAAATCTAAGAACATGTTGAGGTATTATTGAAGCTCAGTTGTGTTGGTATATCGTATCTCCGGGAGGAAGTCCGCCTCCTAAGGGAGGAGGGTTTGCCCCAAGGTTATTTAATAGAGAGAAAATATGAGGAGATGTCAAAAAAAAAAAAGACTAGGTCAGTCTTGCTGCGAAGAGGAAGTAGAAGAAGGAAAGTACTGTGGTGTGTCGAGTCGTCCAGTTGAAACGCACGGGTGCACTTATAGCTGCCGCGCTGACGCATCCTTTTTCGTTGTTGAGTTGAAGTGCGAGGTTACATTGCAAAGGATGATAACCCAGCCTCTTGTTGGGTTTAGGCCATCAAACGTCATGTTATAACGACTGACGGAAAAGATGTTGGACACCATCTTCAGGCGATGAGAGATGGCTTTCGGACACCATCTCAGGCGATGAGAGATGGCTTTCGGACAGGTCTTTCGGACACCATCTTCAGGCGATGAGAGATGGCTTTCGGACACCATCTTCAGGCGATGAGAGATGGCTTTCGGACACCATCTTCATGCGATGAGAGATGGCTTTCGGACACCATCTTCAGGCGATGAGAGATGGCTTTCGGACACCATCTTCATGCGATGAGAGATGGCTTTCAGACCACGTGCACTCTGACCCAGTGTACGAGTATAAGGTCCTTAAGAAGCCTTTGACCCATCGCTTAAAAGGGACAGGTCAGTGGCCAGTCCAACCACCATTACGACACACCGTCGTATTCGAGGGTGCTAAGGGTCGTGTGCCGTCGTGCTGAAGGATCGTACCGTCGTGCTCAGGGGGCTCACAAAGACAGCAGGTTATATACAGAGCGAGGTGTCGGGCGTGAGTGTGGTACGCGAGAGAGGGGGATCACGATTATTAAACAACCGCGAGATGATTATGAACGAAGGGAAGACATCTTAAACTGACTAAAATGATTGGTATACCTCAGAGCGTCGAACACGTGGCCGGCTTACACACCAGCACGAACACGTGGCCAGCTTACGTGCCACAACCAGATGAAACACCAAATGACTCATTAAGAGATGTTTACAACTTATCCTCACGAAGACAGACTCGAAACCCCCGCATGATGATGTAGTGTGTGTGTGTGAGCCTCGTGATGGTAGGTGTATGCAGGCTGTTGGATGTGTGTGTGTGATGGATGGCTCACTGTGTCGGTAAGCTTGTGGAGTTTCACTTTGCGTTAGTGAGACGTGCATTAGAATGCCGTCTTCCACGTGTGCCATGTGACCGTAAGGTGAATATGAGGGAGAGCATGTCTTCATTTGCATAAGCTGCTTGGTGGTAGATGCAACGAAACTCTGTTGCTTTGTTAATGGACTTTCGGTTCAGATTGTTCAGAGTAACTGTGCGAATCTGGCGGTAATTTGAGATCACTGTACGGTAGTGATGTAGTGTGTGTGTGTGTGTGTGTGTAGCTGTATGAACGTGACTGTAATACTTCTCAGTGTCTGTGTACGTCGAGTGAGGATGCCTTCGTGTCTCGCTGGGTTTTGTCGAACGCGTTGTTTTATCACGTCGCCGAAGCCGATTATCTCCACCAGCGTCGGGTCTGTATCCTCCCCCTCCCCCCCCTGCACACACACACACACACACACACACACACACACACACACACACACACACACACACACACACCGAGCCTCGGCACCTCACTGACGCGCCGTCCTAAAAGTTGGACCTGCTCGAAGCAAAACATATTAAACTTTTCATAGTTCTTCTTTAACTCTCTCTCTCTCTCTCTCTCTCTCTCTCTCTCTCTCTCTCTCTCTCTCTCTCTCTCTCTCTCTCTCTCTCTCTCTCTCTCTCTCTCTGGGTCCTCGCAGCTCAAGAAGTCGGTGTGTCGCTGGGCGGCATCGTCATCGGCACTAGAGTTGGTCTCACAGACTCGCCGAAGGCATGGCACGATAATCGCCTGCAGCAGTGGTGGTCTTCGGCACCTTTTTTCGACGCCCGGGGACCTGAGGAGACAGGGAGGGACCGTCGCGCCCTCCTGCCGCTGGCTCCTCTACCGGATTTACCTGTGGTGATCCAGCGATTTAGGACGTTCGACTGCTTGATCGGTTCCTCTCCAGAGTGAGGAGACTTTTGGATGGGAATATGGGGATGGACAAGACCCCGCTTGATGGTCCGCTGTTTCCTCGGCTACGTGGGTACGACGGCTCGACCTCCAGGTGTGAGGTCAGAGGTGAATTGCCATCATACCCAAGGGTCGTAACCGTTCGTGTTCGAGACCTGTTATGGTTTTTACCTCAGGATTGGTTAATGGATTGGTTAATTTACGAATGGATCTGCTGATTGGGACCCTTATCGTCACCCAGTTGTGTCTGGTAGGCAACATATTACATCAGTCTGGTCGTTCCAAGCACCGTGTGTGTGTGTGTGCGTGTGTGTGTGTGTGTGTGTGTGTGTGTGTGTGTGTGTGTGTGTGTGTGTGTGTGTGTGTGTATGTGTTTGTGTGTGTGTGTAGTAATTTGCCGTTTGGCTCTGTGACCGTCACACTGCTAAATGGTGTTGTAAGATCAGCGGTGAAATACACATGAAACACAGAGTATCGCAAACAAAAAAAAAGAAATAATCATTTTGAAAATAACGAGCAGTCCAATAAATTCATCTTTTTTTTTCACATGGATTAATATCATTGTTCATAATCCCCCTTGATATTAGAGTACACATTGCCGGAGGGGAGATGGGGGAACGTGGATTAAATATCAGCCAATTCTGTCCTCATTCACAACATGACTTTCACGGAAAACGCGGAGAGAGAAATCGGACTGGAAATAACCCGGGTTTGTAAATGGCATTGTCAGCAGTGTTTGTCCCAAGTGATGTAGGAATTAGGTGGCGTGGAGCTTATTAAACTCGAGCCGCCAATGAGCACATCGACAGCCGGTAACTCGTTCCCAAAGACCGCTTGTCAGGCGAGAATCACCCTCACGGCACACAGGCCGAAGGGACGTTATGTCCCGTGGGCTAGAGGGACAGAAGTGTGGTTTGCCTACAGAGGAGCAATCAGGTTAAGTGTCTTTTTTTTTTTTTTCCCCTCCCCCCCCACCCTCATAGTATTGGCGGGAAAATTATGTATTGGTTGAGAAGTATATTCTGGTGTTCATCACCGAGCCACTTCGCCTAATGAGAAAGAAAAAAAACCGACCCAAGGTGTGTATATATATACATTGTTTACTCAAGTGAGGTATATACACATTCCCTTGTTCATTCAAGTGTACCGGTATAAACATCTGACCATTCTCAGCACCGACCGAGACGACCCCATGGGTTAAGGACGAGGGTGTGCAACCCTCGAGCATAACTCTGCCATCCCTGAGCACGACAGCACGACGACCTCTTCAGCACGACGCCTGCAG
>NC_092244.1:8481381-8503881 GCF_036320965.1 Panulirus ornatus | reverse complement strand
TATGTATATATATATATATTGTATTGTGACACGTACCTCCAGGAAAAGGATGAGGGGGAGGTCGCATCGAGGCCTGTCATGCTGCCTCTACCAGTTGAGGCTAGAGGTCTGAGACCCGAAAACTGCTCTGTCTTGCCTGTGAATTGGGTGGACACAAGGGGGGGGGGGGGATGGATAGATTCGTTCTTTCTTTCACTCGTCATAATGAGTGAAACGTCACATTTCCAAAAATGAAGATCAGACATAATGCACAATCCTCCGTGCAGGATTTCCCGCTTCAGGGTTTCAAGACACCAGCCTTTTCCCGCTGGCGCAAAAAAAAGGGAAAAGAAAAAAATGATCCATCGAGAACCGTTTCTTGACTAACTTTTACCTCAGCGAAGCAAAGGTTATACTGCCCTCTGCGAAGTGTACCTGAATATACTCTCAGCCACCTTGATGGAAAAGAATAAACCTGAGGATTTTTTTTCCCCTCTCTCTCTCTCTCCCACCAAGTGCATAAGTCCTAAGAGCCAGGCTGTGTCGTTCCTCTCCGGTGGGAACTGTAAAGATCACAGGGAACTGCGCCTATGACTGACTGACTGACCGACTGACTGACTGACTGACTGACTGACTCGCCCTCGTTTAAACGTCGGGAAAAAAAGAGTGGCTCAGTTGAAGCTCTCATGGGTAAACTGTCGTCCTGGCGGTAAACCACGCCTGGAAGATGAAGAAGAAGAAGAAGAGGAGGAGGAGGAGGAGGAGTAGGAGGAGAAGAAGACGAAGAAGAAGAAGAAGAAGAAGACATCCTTCGCTTGTTATTAAGAATAAAGTCTTACTCATCAGGCGTGAGTTTAAGATGTGTGATGTTGTATCATTCAGTGATGGTTAGGTGGTACTGATTCATCACACAGTTGAGGGTTTGGCGAGGTGAGAGGCGACGAGTTATCGCGACGCGCTATGTTTGTGGTGATTCGAGGGAAAAAAGAGTATTGATGGACAATACGCCGTGTGTTCTGTGATAGGTTACTAACCGGGCTCCGCCTGCAGGTGGTGAGATCGCGAACGAGCGATCACCTTCGGGGGGCGACCGTGTCTCAACTTCGTTAGATAGAAAAGGAGACGAGGGTCGTGTAATTACCTATATATATATATATACTTCCCACGTATTCCCTGCGTGTCGTAGAAGGCGACTAAAAGGGAAGGGAGCGGGGGGCTGGAAATCCTCCCCTCTCATTTTTTTTTTTTTTTTTTTTCCAAAAGAAGGAACAGAGAAGGGGGTCAGGTGAGGATACTCCCTCAAAGGCCCAGTCCTCTGTTCTTAACGCTACCTCGCTATCGCGGGAAATGGCGAATAGTATGAAAAAAAAATATATATACATATATATATATATATATATATATATATATATATATATATATATATATATATATATATATATTATATATACTGTGGTATTCCATGCAATAAGGCTCACGCTGCTCGACGTGGGGATTTTATATTTCCCTTCTCAGAATGAACCAGTTAAGCATATCCACTGCAAGCGAAGTTTCCTACGGCGAAACATTATGTAAGGTCGTCCTAGATACGACTTTCGCTGTAAGGTTAAAAAGACCTCTTTTTTTCCCCTCCATTCTTCTTCTTCTTCTTCTTCTTCTTCTTCTTCTTCTTCTTCTTCTTCTTCCCGGAATAATATAGTATCGTTTAATACAGTAAAGATAGTTTGGTTTTTTTTTGGAAAAGAGCGTAAGTGTCCGCTTTGATAAAGATATAAGCGGCACTGGGAAAAAAAAAAGAACCTCCCAAAAAAAAATGTTTCCAGGAAAATAACCAGATTGCTGATGGCATAGTCTGACATTATACTTTATGAGAACGAAACGATGGCCAGTCTGATTTATATTCATGAGCATAAGTTAGCGTAGGGTTGCCTATGTCACATTAACACATCTGTTTCTTTGAAGATTCTCCGCCCTCCGTCCCCCCCACTCTAGCACAAGGACAAACACCGTCTTGTAGAAAGCCTGAGTTTTTTTTTTTTTTTCATTTTATTCATTTACCGAGTTTGAAATGCAATTGCCCATCAAAGCAGTCAGTGGTTTATTTCCCCCCTGTGATCTCAAGAAGTAGCTTATATGTTGTATTGGCTAAACCTTCACGAGACGTCTTTCTTTCTCTCCCTCAGCATCTATAAAAGCCAACAACGTCGCAGATTGCCTGATTTGCCTCCTTATAGGACAGTCCCTACGTATGCTTGCTCGAGGGGGGGTCACAATCCCGCTTTTCTTTTTTTCTTAGAAGGCTGTGATAAGATTTTCCCTTGGGTAAAACGGTCCAGGGTTAAAGATGTGCTTGCTCGAGGGTTGGGGGTCCACGATCCTGCTGGTGCTTGGGAGACTTGAGACAAGGTGGTTCTTGGTGCTTGCTCGAGGACCAGATCTCTCTCGAGGACCAGATCTCTCTCTCTCTCTCTCTCTCTCTCTCTCTCTCTCTCTCTCTCTCTCTCTCTCTCTCTCTCTGTGTTCTACTTTTTCGCCGGTCAAGTATTACTTGACCGGCGAAAAAATTACTTCCTCAAGTATTACTGAGGAAGTCTTCAAGGACTCTTGGGGAGTATTACTGAGGAAGTCTTCAAGGACTCTTGGGGAGTATTACTGAGGAAGTCTTCAAGGACTCTTGGAGGGTATTACTGAGGAAGTCTTCAAGGACTGTTGGAGGGTATTATTGAGGAAGTCTTCAAGGACTCTTGGAGGGTATTACTGAGGAAGTCTTCAAGGACTCTTGGAAGGTATTACTTAGGAAAACTGTGTGCGGATTGTACTGAGCAACACTGTTGAAAGGCACAATTGAGTTTTCAGGAACGGTAACAATGATCGTTGTGGGAGTGTGTTCGGGGACGGATTGGCATAAAGGCCATTTCTTTTCCAAGGAGGGTGTTGTCATGGGGGAGGTGTTGAGGGAGGAAGGATGTTGCTGGAGGAGGTGTTGCTAGGGCGATGTTGTTGGAGGAGGTGTTGCGAGGGAGATGTTATTGGAGGAGGTGTTGCTAGGGTGATGTTATTGGAGTAGGTGTTGCTGGGGAGAGTGTTGGGCTAGTGTTGCTCCAGCCATCCGAGGCCCAGATGATTGCATCTTTACTCTGCTTCTCCGTCCTGATTAAACTTCCAGGAATTTTGCCCAGCCAGGCTGCAGCTTTGACCCAGGTAAGCAGGCTCTTCTCATGACGGTGTGGGGGTTCTGTCTGGTCGGACCCTCTCATGACGGTGTGAGGGAGGGTTCAGCCTGGGCCCCTCTCATAACATTATGGGGTTCAGTCTCGTCCCTCTCATGACGGTGTGGTGTCCGTTCTAACTCCCTCCTCATGTTGGGGCCGCGTTCCCCTTGACGACCCATCATGCTGGAGTCATACTCGTCCCCATGAACAACACGTCTCATAGACGCACTCCCACTATATAGTTCCACAATAACCGCGACAACACTCAGACAACAGTGGGGGGGGGCCTAGATTCGCTAGTAAACACTACTCAATCCTTCTCTGACCGTTGAATCCCATTCCCAATATTGATGGAGTGGTTCAGCCACATACAGTGGATGAAGGTAAACGCTCTTGTCATCTTCTTGAGGGCGGTGGTGCCTGAGGCCGGACATCGTCTTGGGTAATGTCAGAAGGCGGCGTAAAGGTCACCCAATCACAGGGAGGATGTGCATATTGCATGTAGGTGGTGACGGGGAGAGCCAAGTGTGAGGTGGGGGTTGAAGCGCTGATTGTTCGGGGGGGGGCGGCTGGCTGTGATTGGAGGAAGTTGAAGGCTGCTGTTGAGGAGGGAGGGGTATCTTAGAGGAGGATTAGGGCTTGGTTACAGGGCTAGGAAGAGGAGGAGGAGGAGATGGTGGAGATGAGGACCAGCGACGTTAAGGGAGGTGGAGGAAGCAGTGTCGGTGGGGATGATATCGTTGTGAGAGTCACAGGTGGGGGAGGTTGGTGACCTTAAAGGCGTCGGAGTTCAGTAGGATGAGAGGGAGGGATTGTTGGGAGTCAGGGGATGCTGTGAGGAGGGCAGTGGGGTGCTTTGTTAAGGAACTGGGGATGGTGGGGAGGAGAGGTGCGTTGAGATGGTAAGACGAAGACCCTTGATAATGATAATAATGATAATGATAATGACGATAATGATGAATTGGTCTGCTGCTGTTTTCAACCAAGAGAACACATACATATCATTATGCACACAGACCTGTAGCTCAGTGGCTTGGTCGAGTCCGTATGCTCTCAAATGACCCCCCAGAGCTCAAGAGACCATACACGAGTATGGGAAAGAGCTAATGAGTAATTTGCATTTTGTATACAATATGCTCCTGGGCGAGATATACAAATTGCCATCGTCAGTGATATCATTTGGCTGTTATGATGATGATTAAAGCCTGATAATTATGTTTTTGTACAGTTGGAAGGTGGAGTGGATCAGAGCGCTCGTGATCTGAGCTGGTTGTGGCGTGTGGGTATTGCCTGATCTGGACATAGGCTGGGTTACCAGCACGTCAAGGGAAGGAGACGGTCGTGGTGTAAATAGGGCTCGACTCGTTCTTTCTGAGGGGTGTTCCTTCTGCCACTTCGTTCGTTCTCCAGTCGTTCCTTAGCCACGTCGTTCCTTTTGACACGTCGTTCTACGTTCAGGTCGTTTGTTTATTACGTCGGGGCGTTCTCCCAGGGCGTCCGTCGTTCCCCCGCTGCACACACACACACACACACACACACACACACACACACACACACACACACACAGTAATCGCACTTCATTTGAATATTTCAGATTTCTCTGCCGGCCTTTCTGAAAACTCGCACTTCATCCGGTTGCTCTCTTACCGCCCCTTCATATTTCATGCATTCCCGTTCCTCTCCCAGGGCTTTGGAGAGAGAGAGAGAGAGAGAGAGAGAGAGAGAGAGAGAGAGAGAGAGAGAGAGAGAGAGAGAGAGAGAGAGAGAGAGAGCGTTTAGCATCTCCTCACATTTCTGTGGGGTTGCATTCCGCAGCGAAGGTCTTGGTAAGTGGTCCTTTTGTTCACCGCGGGTTTTATGCCTCCGGGAACTGAGGTACCTTCAGCCTACAGTCCATCCTGGATATATATATATATATATATATATATATATATATATATATATATATATATATATATATATATGGGCTTGTTTATGTTAAGAGACACACACACGCTCCCAGTCACACTCACATGCCGGGTTCGTTGTCCCGTTCCACCTCTCACACTCACGTGATGTGTCCGCTGTTTCTTGTTCCTTGGTCACTCCCGGTCCGTGTCAGGTTTCCCCTGTCCTCTGACAGTCTCATTCCATGCCAGCTGTACCGCTCCACCTATGACACAAATGCTGTGTGACCTGTTCCGTTCCACCTTTTGGACAGCCAAATGCCATGTCGACCGTTCCGCGTCCCTTGTTCGCGGTGCTCGGCAAATGGCTGATGTTCCAGACGTGCCGGAGTGGTGGAGAGATGACCTCATAAGTGATATTTCGTGCCAGTGTCTCTCTGATGAATGCTTCTCATCAGTACGAGATGTCCTCCCTTCCCTTTAATGACGTGGCCGGAGTAATGGTTTTGTTAGGGGGTGGGTGGGAGGGTGATGGAGGGAGGCCGGTAGGTAAGTCTGACGCAAGGGATGAGGAGGATGAGGGAGAGAGAGAGCGTGTCTTCACGGGGATGGACACAAGGAAAGGTCGACTCTACAGTGACTTACCCCCATACGTTCATGCACTGCCTTCCGTATTTCTCTTCGCCATCGCTGCTGTCTCGTCCTATTTGTTTGTCTTTCATCATTTTTCTCATCTTATGCACGTCTGTCTTTCTATTTTGCCGTATCCCAGGGGCATTAAGGCCGCTACCTGTCGTTCATTCCTCCGTGGCTTGTCTCCACCCCTTCCCCTCCGCTGTACATTCAGGCTTCCCTTCTTGCCACAGTATCATCCTCCCCTCTCGCCATATCACCACGGCTTCCCCTTCACCGCGCCTTCGTGTTGGCTCTTTACGCCTGCCCCTCTTATCCTGTCTTAAAGTCCTCCCTCTAAACCACGCCACAACTTCTTCCCTGATGCATTTTCTCCCTGCCTATTCCTCTTTATCTTTCCACTTCAAATCCGGCGCTTCCTGCCGTAATCTCTTCGCTATTCTTTGAGTTCTCCTTTGTCGGTGCTGCAATGTGCGTCACTGCCTTTCCTATTATAGCACTGTCTTCACTTCGTCCCATAATCTTCAGCTGCAAGTTTCTCACTCTTACCTCAATCACTTGTCATTTCCCGTTCTTTCCACCTGTTCTTCCTCTCTCTCTCTCTCTTCTGATTTCTCATGTCCTCTTCATTCCACTGTGTTGTAGCTTCTGATCGTGCCTCATTCTCTGTGGGCACCTCATGTTTCCCCGCGTCACTATGTTAGTTCAGAGTCTCAGGTGTGCGTGAGTGTCCCACACGCTGTTGTCGTTACGTGCTGTACATACGTAGACTCGCGTCCTTCATCCCAGCGCCCACAACCACCCGTGCAGCCTCACCTGTCGTCTCCTGCCATCACTGGACTGTGTGTGTCTCTCTCTCTCTCTCTCTCTCTCTCTCTCTCTCTCTCTCTCTCTCTCTCTCTCTCTCTCTCTCTCTCTCTGCTTCTCCATTCACTCCTCTCCTTCTCAGTATTTTCATGGTCTTTACCCACTTCTCTCTGTGTTATCATTTCATTTCTTGCACGTATGTTTACTCGGCATTCTTATCCCTCTTTTTTGCTCCTCTGTTGTTATCCTTTGTATTCGCGATGTTTTCACCGCTGCGTCATTACGGTTTATTTGATTCTTGTCTCGTAAAAAAAAAGAAAAAAAGATTTCCTTCTCTGTTTTCGCGAGTTTTGTATTCATTTTGTCATTTCATTTTCCGAACACTCTTCTTTTGTGTGCACCATTTCCATCATTCACTCGTTTTCATATTGTTGGCTTTTCCAATTCTTCTCTCTCCATTTTCTTTCCACAGTTTCCCCTATTCCCCTGAGTTCACAATGTCCTCATTTCCTGCGTGCATTCACCGTCATCTTCCCTCCCTCTTCGCCCTGCTGTGTTCCAGGCTCCCGTCGTTTCATTGTTCCCCCTCAGCATAACCCTGGCTGACCTTTCCCCCTCGCTCCTGTGGCTCGACTCCTCCTTGACCACTCCTGCCTCCGTCCCCACCAGCTGGTTTGCCTTGCCTCCGTCACGCGTCTGCCAAAGTCCAGCCGATCCACCTGTCCACCTGTACTGTACTGTCCTCTTCATCTCTCGCGTCCCTCTCTCCACCTCACCATCCCCTTCCACTCGTCTGTTCCTTTGTCTGCCTGAAGCGCTCCTCTCTCTTCTCTCTCTCTCTCTCTCTCTCTCTCTCTCTCTCTCTCTCTCTCTCTCTCTCTCTCTCTCTCTCTCTCTCTCTCTCTCTCTCTCTCTCTCTCTCCTCTCCATTTCTTTTTTCATCCCGGGAGAGTTCGCGACGGCTGCCTGCACGGCAAGGCTGTGAGGTAGCACTTTGGTGGATTTCAGGTTTCACTCCCATGGCTCCAGGTTTCCCCCCTCTTCTCTTTCTGCCACACCCACGCGTGAGGTGGTGCTGGTTTTCTTCACTCCACGCAGACTTAACAGTCTCTTCCACTCACACACATAGAGCTTGACGGCGCGTAACTCACACGTCTCGTTCTTCGCAACTATGTATATATTTATCATTCTTATCTGCGTTGAGAGCTACGGGATAGCCCTGCCTTTTGGCAAATACGTCGTAAGAACCCGTGAGTGAGTGAGTAAGTTCTCCCCCTGCCTTACCCTGTTCTCTCTCTCTTGCCACCCTTCATTTTAATCTCTTTCCCCTCCCTTACTCTTTCTCTGTCCATCTCTCTCTCTCTTCTCTTTCGTCTCTCGTCCGCTGCATCTCCAAAAGCGCAGGTGGAGGGAGAGAGAGAGAGAGAGAGAGAGAGAGAGAGAGAGAGAGAGAGAGAGAGAGAGAGAGAGAGAGAGAGAGAGAGAGCTCATCTTCAAAAACGAGATGCTTGATCAGTTCCTTTAGCTTTTAAATCTTACCGATAGCTCAATAGGTAGACAGATGTCTTAGGGGAACATAGTGTGCGTGTTTGTGACAGATGTCTTAGGGGAACGTAGTGTGCGCGTTTGTACACACACACACACACACACACACACACACACACACACACACACACACACACACACACACACACACACACACACACACACACACACACACACACACACACTAGCCCAAGTTAGGCACCCATTCATGGAACAGCCTGGAGGAGAGGATGAACGCCTAGGTTGGGTGTGGGTCGATCGCCACGCCCAGGATTCCAACACGTGCGGGGTCCGACCCCAGGCTGGCCCCGTGTTTATTCATAGTCAGCAACGTTAACCGTTACCTTACAGAGTCCCGTGTGTGTGTGTGTGTGTGTGTGTGTGTGTGTGTGTGTGTGTGTGTGTTCTTTTTTTTTCGTACGTCCTCTAGCGTATTAGATTTTCTCTGAATAGATAGTTCAGGTATGATGACAGTTGCACCGTGAAATATACTCCACTCAATCAGCGAAATATTATTTTTAAGGGAAAATCTTCCCCTTTTTAAGCTTTTCTGTTCACGTCTGAAATTGAGAGTGTCAGTCAAGGAAGATTTATTTCAAAATCCACGAGTGAAAGCTGAAAAATCGTTCCGAGAAACGTGGAATGTTACGTAGCTGGTATTCTAGATCTCTTTCTCAAATGACGTGAATTGTGTTCCCAACTTGGAATGGGAGCGGGGTTAAAGGAAGGTGAGTTTCCTTCACAGATCTGTACTCAAAAAAAAACTCCCTTTTTTTTCCCCCGCTGGTTTTAAGAGTCGTCTAAGGGAGGGGGACTGAGGATTGTACTTTTGGCGATGAATACCCGATATGAATGGGGCGGTATTATACATCTCAAGACGGTGTCGCGACGGGCGGCGGGATCGCCCGAATGAGTGGAAGATCGTGAAATGAATGGTATTGGTCGGCCTTGGATGCCATATCAACGGATCCTGAACTGTTACGACCAGTGTGAGTTACGACGTCCAGGGAGGAGAGGTCCATCTGTACCTGTGTGTTGAATATGACCCCCTTTGTCTCACCATTAGTGTAGGTCAGTGGCGAGGAATAATTGAGGCTGTGGTGAGAGTGGGTTGTCACTGCCATCGTCAGGTCATCCCCAAAACAGCTTTTTGGAGGTACAGTGTTAGGTAGGAGATGGGTGATGGGTGGGGTAGATGTGATGAGAAGCGAAGTGTTCATGGATCGCACCGTCGTGTGCTCAAGGGTCGTGCCGTCGTGTACGCAAGGGTCGTGCCGTCGTGTGCTCAAGGGTCGTGCCGTCGTGTGCTCAAGGGTCGTGCCGTCGTGTGCGCAAGGGTCATGCCGTCGCGTGCTCAAGGGTCGTGCCATCGTGGTTAAAGATCCAAGGGTCTTAGTGGAGTTGGTGTGAACCAGGGTTACTTAAAGGCTTCATGAGTCACATGGTACCCACTCAAACTGCCCGAATCACAGGCTTACACTTAAACTGCCCGAATCACAGGCTCACACTTAAACTGCCTGAATCACAGGCTTACGCTTAAACTGCCCGAATCACAGGCTTACACTTAAACTGCCCGAATCACAGGCTCACACTTAAACTGCCCGAGTCACAGGCTCACACTTAAACTGCCCGAATCACAGGCTCACACTTAAACTGCCTGAATCACAGGCTTACGCTTAAACTGCCCGAGTCACAGGCCTACACTTAAACTGCTACATTGCTCAAGTTATCATGATTAGGGTGATGATGATAGATATACTAGTAGCTGTAATAGTTTCAGAGTCGCTCTGTGGTATCAGATCCCCTTTACCTCGCCAACATCCAGTCGTGAGAGAGAGAGAGAGAGAGAGAGAGAGAGAGAGAGAGAGAGAGAGAGAGAGAGAGAGAGAGAGAGAGAGAGAGAGAGAGAGAGAGAGAGATTGTCCAAGGTAGACATTCATGAGAGGTTAACGAGGAGCGTAATCAGGTCTCGGACGATCGTTTACAGTAAGACCCTCTCTGGGCACCTGGGCGGGCGGCTTCAGCCCATGGATGGACCTCACATCACAACGTTGCGATCTACGTTGAGAACTGAGGATAGTCACAGCCTTCCCTGTTGCTGACGCGGGCGGGGTGACCCCGAAAGCCTCAGCTGAAGCTGTAGGAACGTCATGACAAGAGGCGCTGAGGTTCTGTATGATGGTTTACACGACCCGGAACCGGTGCCGGGGTTGCGTGGTGGTTTACACAACCCGGGACTTCAGGAAAGTGACCCGGTCCACATGGCCACCGCCCCTGCCGCCTGGTATGGTCGCCTCATTGGGCGGGACGGTGACCCGTGATGCCGGTAGTGACCACCACAGTCGTGAGAGCGGGGTCGAGCCCTCACTGGACCTCCGTCCCGGCTTCAGCAGCAGCAGCAACACCAGCAACACCTCCAACAGCAGCAGTAGCAACACCAGTAACACCTCCATCAGCAGTACACTAGTAGCAGCAACACCAGCTGCACCTTCAGCAGCGGGACAGTAACACCTTCAGCAGCTTCGACACCGCCAGCAGTTCCATGACAAGTAGCAGCTTAAGCAGTCGTAACAGCGTCGTCACCAGTAACAGCCTCGGTACGTAGAGTAACTGGAGTTCTGTCCGCCGCCCCAGGAGCACGTAGCCTCAGACGGTAGGAGGGAGACGGGAGGAATACGGGCGCTAACAGACGCTAAGGCTAGGCGGACCGTGTCTCGTCCATTGTTGGTAAGTGGGTCAGGGTTGTGGCCGCGTCTTAAGCTGTGGTTTGGGGTGGTTCGCCCCCACACGTCCTTGGTTGATTGGTTGGTCGGTCGGTTGGTTGGTGTTGGGTTTGTCTTTAGTCTTTAGTGTTGTCAGTGGCTCAGTTTGGTTGCTTGGTTGTCTGTCTTCAATTGTCGCCCTGAATTTACACCGTGAATGTATTAAACTTGATTTATGTGAAATGAATATAGGTTTATTTATGTTTATTTATTATCTTTCAGGTCCTCTGATATTCCTTTTACCCATATATATATATATATATATATATATATATATATATATATATATATATATATATATATTTTTTTTTTTTTTTTTTTTTTTTTTTTTTTTTGCTTTGTCGCTGTCTCCCGCGTTTGCGAGGTAGCGCAAGGAAACAGACGAAAGATCATTAATTATTTGCCCTCACTTCGTAAACAGTTGATTCCTACATTCTTCGGGGTATTGGAAAAAATAGATACACAAAACATTTATTACTTAGGCAGAGAACAGTTTGATTTGATTTGATACGTGATTTCATGAGAGATATTTGTCACAAAATGATTTATCTAATGATTTCGTTCACTGTTTCCTTGTGAAGTGTTCTTGAACGACTGTAGGAGGTTCCTTGAAGTATATCCCGCGCGTCAGTGTAATCCCGTCCTGGGGTTAAGATCATATATATACACTTACTTATTAATTCTTTTTTTTCTGGAAATAGAATTACGTTGGTGCTTTTTTTTTGTGTGTGTCTGTGGCGTGATAATGACATGACGTGGTGGTGTCATTGTTGGTGGTAGTGGTGGTGGTGGGAGTGAAAAATGTTGGCAGTCTTGGTGATTGGTACTGGTGGCGGGGTTGGCCCTGTTGGCAGTGGTGGTTTAAGTGATTAATGGTGGGACCTGTGGTGGTAGTTCAAGGGAAAGTGTTGGTAATGGTGCTAGCCTTGTTGGCAGTGGTGGAACCTCTGGTGGTACTTCAAGGGTAAGTGTTGGTCATAGTGATGGTGGAAAGGGGATGGGGGGATGGTAAATGTTGTTGGTAGTGATGGGTTAGTGTTGTGGGGGGGGGGGGGGACAGAGGCGGCCATGGTGGTGGGCAAGGGTTAGTGATGGTAACAATAATAACTGTGGTCAGAGCAGACCTTAACTTTAAGCCTGAACTTTAGCCGAGTCTGACTGACCTTTGGTGGCGGTTGTCGTTCTCAGGTACCGATGCTGTGTTGTTCCCAGTCCTTCCCTCCCTGGCTGTGATCTTCCTCCCTGCCACTGTTTGCCATGATCTCCCTCCCTTGCACCGTTTGCCGTGATCTTCCCCCATGCCCCTGTTTGCCGTAATCTCCCTCCCTGCCACTGTTTGTTTATAATCTTCCTCCCTGCCACTGTTTGTTTATGATCTTCCTCCCTGCCACTGTTTGTTAATGGTCTTCCTCCCTGCCACTGTTTGTTTATGGTCTTCCTGGCGCTGTTCGTCATGGTCTTCCTCTTTGTTGGCATTCCTTACCAGGGTCTTCCTCCCTGAACTGTGTACCAGGACATTCTTCCCCGCCACCCTTCACCAAGATCTTCCTCCCTGGCACTGTTTACCATAAGTCTTCCTCCCTTACATGGCCTTGTATACCATGAGTCTTCCTCCCTCCCATGGCACTGTATACCATGAGTGGTTTCGTCTTACCATGATCTTCCTCCCGCCTCAGCCACAGTACCGAGTGGGTGCGCCTTCATGTAGCGTCGCTGTCCACCACCTCCTCATCTCCGACGTTCACGGAGGGAGGAGGAGGACCCGTGCACCTGCAGCGCCGGTGGAGAGGCGTGGCGGTGATGATCCACGTCGGTGGGGGAATTGTACTCTCCGTTCTTTATCACGGGGGACATTTTAGCACCATCGTCCACCCCTGGGGACCTGTAGGACTAACGTGTGTCAGCCGGGACTTGTATCGCTGGTGTTTACCAGTATCGGGGATGAAGTGGTGCTGATAAGGGACATTTAAAGTTCGCCCGTCGCGCCATAACAGCATTCATCTCACCCGTGTGTATTCGTGCTGTCCCTTTCTTATGGTATTCGTTGGTGTTTCAACCGTTCCTTGATGCTTCGTTTTGCATGGAGTTGCCCAGGGACTGGGCCTCCCTGCTCTTTGGCCAGCCTACGGGGCTGGGGTGGTAAACCCAGCTCTTTAGAAAAATGATTCCCACATAGGTTATGCAGTACTGCTGTATGTGCTTGACTTACTTCATGTAGATAGTAATAGAGTAATGAAAGTAGGTAGGCAGACAAATAGATAGGTAAATAGGTAGATTGATGGATAGATAAAGCCTGAACTTGGTCGTCGGTCAAGGGGTAGTAGGATCACTCCTTGGAAGGACTCTGTCCACGAGAATCTGTCTCACTATCATGGACCATGAGAACTGTGGACACGGACCTAAAGAGAAGTACATCGTAACACCTTGGATGGTGAGGTGACTCGCTCTCCAGGTTACTTCATCCCCGTGTGCAGTGACGTAAGATATAAAAGAAAAAGAAAAGGAAAAAGAAAATGAAAAGATTTAATAGAAGTGGTAAAAACAGACCCAAAAGTTTTAAATTACGTCTGCACTCAAGTTTAACATTTTTTTGGTAAGTAAATAGAATATACGTAAAGGCACCTGCCTTACTGTGAAGATGGAAGGGTTGTGTTCGCAGCAGCACAATGTATTCAATAGTGGGAAGAAAGCAGATGAACACATGTATTAGGGATTCCGCTGGCATTTTGCTGGCTGTCAGCACCAAATATAGTCCCATGGGCCGGCGCCTAGGATAGTAGCTGGCGTAAAAGCCCACACACACACACACACACACACACACACACACACACACACACACACACAAACAAACCAGGGTTTGTAGGAGTCTGTGGAGTGAGGGCAGAAAGGGCTCACGGTGTAACACGTCCGTCATGAGTGCTGGGAAGTGTCGGGGAGACAGAAGTGTAGCTCCGGCGTCGGATTTAGCTGAAGGATGAGCGACCGCTCTTACGCGAGGTTCACTTGGCCTTTCCGAGAGCATAATGCTCTGGGGATCAGATAAATGGTCCAGCTCTTTATTTCCTGGACGTTCGTGCTTCAACAGATGATTACACTTACGTGAAGGACTGATTTTAGTGTATTGTTACATCAGGGGAGTGGGGTGAGCAATACTTTTATTCATTTCGTTTTTGTTTTTTGTTTTTTTTCCATTGTGTGTACGGTAATTTGATAACAGACAACAGCAAAACCACCGAATCCAGCGTACGTCAGTCTTGATATGTCCCGGCGAGCGAAAAGTTTTAGGCACCCAAAGGTCAGATGTCGGTGCCACTTAGCGTTGCACTGTCAACTGACTTCGCTGACAGAACGAGTAAAGCAGGAGCGTAATGTTAGTTGACGTGGACATAGTCACCTTACACCCACCCCACTGTGTCGACCAGGTTAGCCACCGGGCTGAGTGTTGCGTAATTTTGCTGTGATGTCAGCTTAGGGTCGGCAGGCCAGGTTGCAGGAGGTGTGTCAGTCAAGTGGGTGTAAGGGAGTCTGTGGTTGTGCGCCTCAACCTACACTAAGGAAAGTCAGGTTCACAGTAAGACGCCTTATCGTTTCGATTTTCCTCCGTGGTCAAGGGGGCCGTAGATTGGATCGGGTTTGTATAATGAGAGGAAGAGGAGGACATTTTTTTTTTTTTGTATGATTATAGTGAATGACATGACACGGGCCAAAAAAAATTTGCCCCAATCGTGGCTGCCGTGGATGAAAAGAAAAAAAAGGTTGTGAAGAAATTAAGAATGGAATCAGAGCTCACGCGTTAAATCTCCTTTGAGTATGATCGTGCCGGACTTATGTTCAGAGTTGAGGTTATTTTCTTTAAAGAGTTTCTTGATACTTGAAAGTTTTAGATACTTCGGTGATTAGAAAATTGATGTGGTGGCCCCGTAAAGCGAAGGTAGTGATGAATGATGAAGCCTCAGAATGGTTAGACGTAACAAGTGCTGTTCCGCAGGGATCAGTCTTGGGACCAGTTCTGTTTGTGATATATGTAAATGATGTTGATCATGGACTATGCTGTATGATGGCAGAATTCGCAGACAACACAAGGGTGGGAAGTAAAACCCCAGCGACAAACTGAACGTGTAGAGTTGCAGACTTACATTCACAAACTGATGAACTGGACTCAATAGGTGGCGAATGGATATTAATGTCGATTAGCGCCAAGTTTTACATATCGGCTGCCAAGCGAGACGAAGAGTAGATCATGAATTTTGTTGACTTGCAAGAAATGAATAAGAAAGAGTTGTAGAGGTTGTAATCTCCGATGACCTGAATGAAGGCAAGTACTAAGCAATAACAAGAAACAGTAGTAGAAGGCGTGGTCTGTTGCTGTATGAATTTCCTTGTAGTCCTTTATATTTATGCATGTAGATAGGTATAAATCCTGACGATAGGTACAGAAATATGTGTTCCATACAACCTCATATCGATCTCTAAATGCTCCAAATAGATTTCCTTTCGGAATGGCGATGCACTTTGATAGATTCAGTCACCACTCAGAATCCGCACATCCACAGAATTCCGGTGAAAGCTTAAAGGCTCTTGCACCCGAATGGACTGGTTTGGAAGTGTGTGGTCTGGGTGTTTGGTGGGATGATTCCAGGCGCAGCGCTACCCCATTCCCTCCTGACTTTCAACTAGATGACACGCTGGCCGTGCCCTTTTGGCTGGCGTCAGCGCAGCTCCAGCAAGGGGGGGAAAGAAACACTGATTCTTGTAGATAGTGTAGATAGGAAGACGTCTTCGTCTGTTACCTAGACACACACTCTCTCACACGCGGTTGTCCCAAGAAGAGAGCTACGACCGATCACGAAGGGCAGACCTCTGTTGCCTACGATGGTCTAGTTTGTAGTAGGACTGACAGCTGGAGATCTCCACCGTTACTTCGGGGAGTTCGGAGGCCGCTGTAATGGAGTCTCCTGTGTAAGAGCTAACGCAAGTGGTATCTTTAGCCAGGGTTGGATCAAGGAGAAACTATGAAGGAAGAAGGGGAACATTAACATAACGTGTGTGTGTGTGTGTGTGTGTCTACGTCAATATGTATATGACAGAGAAGGTGGAGACCAGTTCAGGCCAGGTTAGCAGAGAAGGGTTGACAGGGATTACTGTTGTGCGGTGGTTGTGGAGACTATATACATATATATATATATATATATATATATATATATATATATATATATATATATATATATATATATATATATATATATGTATATATATATATATATAAAGATCAGACGTAATAGTGTAAGTTAGTCCTGATGTACTTGGTTACGAACGCCCACTATCAAAGGTCACGGTCAGTCGAGGTCACTCTACTCACTGAACGGCGTTGAGGAACCGAATGACATTAATGTTGTGTTCGTCGAGTTTATATACCGTGTTTCTGTACCCCGCTCCTTGCTGCCAAAGGTCCAATGGGCTCGGGTGAGCATCTAGGGCAAGGGAAATGTTTCCGCTGATGAAAGGGATCTGAGCTGAGTGTCACTCAGTCCAGTCAGACGGCCTCAACCTGCTCATTTCGAACTCTGACCCCTCCAGAACACCCGGACGGCCACAGCAACACGTTCTCCGACGAAAACGGTCACGAACGTACCGGAACGTACAAGTGGTTGGCATGGTATTAGCTTACGTTCATGCGGTGGCCGAATCTCGCTCCAGACTTCCAAATACAAATACGTACCTCGGCAGGAGACTTCGCAAACGTAACCTGCCTCTCTCGCGCCGTTCTCCAACTATATTGCCGACCCTCGCGTGCACACAGCCAGCCAGGCAGGCAGGCACCACAGGCCGGAGGTGAACGAGATGCACCCCTAGTGGGCTGGGAGGACCTTGGGAGGCTCGAGGTGGTCGGTGCTTGCTCCTGTGGTCCTCAGGTTAATCAAGCCTAAGTAACATTTCCCGTTGGGGTTGGTCCACGGGTATCCACATTCCACTTCCGCGCCCTTTTTCCCCTGACGTTTACGCTTACGTGTTCTTTCATTCTTAACTTTTTATATTTTTCTTAACGTCAACATCTACGTGTTTTCTACCTGGGGTTCGGCCATTGGCCTTTCATTTCACAGTGCGTCCTCCCTCCTATCTTCTCATATTTTGCTACTGCATCATAGTCTTCGAAATATTCCGACTTTGCATTTCGAAACTCACTATCTACGTTACGTTCCATCCGTCGTATGAATACAGCACGACGGCACGACCCTTAGGTATGATGACCTGACCCTTAAGGTCAGCTGAGAGTACCGTACCGTCGTGCCTAAGTGGTGAAGCTAATAGTAGGGTCATGACCTGAAGTCTCCCTTTGGACCGTAACGGAATGTTATAGTGTGTCTGGTACATAGAACGTTTGTACTCCTACTACACTGACTGATCCTTGAGTTTCTGATGTCCTCCACTAACACAAACATCCTTTAAAGGACCCCAGCGTTTGTTGCTGTTGGAGTTCCTTTGTATACGTACTAACCAGAGACAAAGGAAGAAATGTTGACAGTGTTTTCATTAGAATACCAGGTGTTTGATAACGTGTCTTTGTTTATACAAGAAATGTCTGATAAGTTAAATCGCAGAGGCAGTTGTCCAGTGCTGTGAGGAACTACAGAACTTGTTTGAGCTGGGGGGATTATCGAGACATGCCATCAGGCTCTTTGGTGAGTGATGTTCTTTGGTAGAGTCGATGGTCGGGCAAGATGACCTCGGGTATCGTTAACTGATGGGATACATTACAGTCGTTGCAGAAGAATCCATGAGGAGGAGTCACCTCGAGACCTCGTCTCTTTCGATGCGCTAAAGCAGTGGAATTCTCGACCCCCTTTCGTCTCCTCCCGTCTTCCCGCGTAACCTTTCCACTTTTACGCGTCCGCAAACACCTTTGGCGCCCTGATTAATCTCTACACCCCCATATCTCCTCAACCTTTTCTCCCGAGATGGCCTTTGATCAGGGCATGTTATTCTCCGCGCCGTCGTCAGTCACCGTGAAAGGGAAAGAGATTCCGTGCGGAGGACGTGCTGGGGGACAATAAGAATAGTGAAGGACCAACAGGTTGGACTTTATTCTCTCCGTCAGTCTTCCTTGATCTTGCCCGGCTTCCATCGCGTCAGTGGCGGGGAGACGTGCTGGGCTCTTAACTTTGCCGGCAAACCCCCACCTCAGGTCTTCCCAGGTCCCCAGCAGGATATCGACGGGAGGACACGAATCTCTACCGCTCGTCTCGCCAGCTGTGCCGCTCTCCCGGCGAGGAGGCATTGGAGGAATGGATGGGACTAACCAACCACCCTCGCTGGCCCTCCTCAGGGGTCGCTCCGATTGCCAGTGGAGTAGCGGCTGTCAAGAAGGGAGTCCGGCTCGTCATTTGCCAGTGGAGTAGCGGCTGTCAGGAAGGGAGTCCGGTTCGTCATTCGTCTAATATCGATGTCTCCTTTTTCTTCTTCAGTACTGGGTCGACAGTCACCAGTTCTCTTTATCGATTGAAAAATACAACTGCCAAATTATGACTGTTCAGTGTTCTTCAGTTAAGTGTATATATATATATATATATATATATATATATATATATATATATATATATATATATATATATATATATATATGTATCAAGTTTGATATCTTACTGTACAAACGCAATAAATGCAGTCATCCAGCAACAGGTTCATTTGTAGGATGGAACAGCCTAACAGCACTAGCAAGAAAAAGATAAAAAATATATATATATAATAAAAATGTATTGGTGCCTCCGTGCAGCGGAGCCAGCCCCGAGCGAGGGGTAACACAGACCAGGTCAGAGGAGCCAACCTTTTGTGGCGGCTCAGTCGAAGTGAGGAGGAGATCGCGTTAAAATTTTCTTGTTATGTGAGGGAGTGGAAAGTAACTCGCAGGAAAGGACCAACAGCGTCTGTGTTGTAAGGCTTTGGACCTGATTGGTGCGAATGGTGTAACGGAAAGAAGGTGAAAAGAAATGAGATGAATTGGCTATACGTCAAAAAAAAAAAATAAGTGATTAAAAGCGATGACTTTAGCCTTTCTGTCTTGGGGGAGAGTGAGGCCAATTTAGAAATATATATATATATATATATATATATATATATATATATATATATATATATATATATATATATATATGTATATATATATATATATATATATATATATATATAATGTTAGCATCCCGGCTGTACCAACTCCAAAGGTCAGAGTCACGGTGGATGAACATCTGGGCTGAGTCCTGTTTAATTGATATTGGTGGAAGCTCGGGATTCCAGGGAGAGAGCGGCTCCGGAGGTTGAGGGAGGCTGTCATGTGCCTGATGGCTGGCTGGATGTAGGTAGCCTCGCCTCCTCCACACAGCAGTCGCACGTACGCCCGCCCGCAGGCGCCACACGGGCTCCGAGATACGAGACACCTGTCAAGACGTGCATGTGCTTTTACACACACACACACACACACACACACACGCGCGCGCGCGCGCGCGCGCGTCGTGTACAGTAACTATTGTTGAAATTACGGCGATGCTTCGCTCTCGTGTTCCCTTCCCAGAATTGTTTTTCACTTGCGAATTATTTTTTGACAGCTGTCCACACGGGCTGTTTGGCTTGTGCCACCAGCGATATTGTTTACGTTAGTAATGAGTCGTCTGTCTGTCTGTCTGTTTGTCTGTCGTTTGACGGTTCTGAGAACGGTGCACTGGCCACTTGGTGTTACCTGACCATTTTTCTGATCCCCCCCCAGAGCCAGCGCGTCATCGTCTGTACAAAGTGGATGACCTACCACTGCCGCCCTGCCACCACAAAGAAGGCCCGCGGACCTGGAGACGCTTGAAGTCTCTCTCTCTCTCTCTCTCTCTCTCTCTCTCTCTCTCTCTCTCTCTCTCTCTCTCTCTCTCTCTCTCTCTCCTGCGGCTTAATCATGATTAAGTAGCATTCCCGTAGAGGCTTGGGCAGGATCAGCCTCCGTGCCGCCCCCTGGTAATCCTGGACAGTGTTGATAACGATCACATTTGTCTTCATCTTTGCTCTCTCGCACGCTACGCTCTCTCTCGCACGTTGCCCTACGCTCTCTCTCGCACGCTACGCTCTCTCTCGCACGTTGCCCTACGCTCTCTCTCGCACGTTGCCCTACACTCTCTCTCGCACGTTGCTCTACGCTCTCTCTCGCACGTTGCCCTACGCTCTCTCTCGCACGTTGCCCTACGCTCTCTCGCACGTTGCCCTACGCTGTCTCGCATATTGCTCTAATTTGTCAAGGTTCCCTCACCCTCCACCTCCACCCACCAACACCACATCATATGAAAGAAAGAGGGATTGTTGCCCTTGGCGGACCCTCGAACACAAGTTTGGTGCCCGATATTTCATACGGGCTCTGGGAAATGTTGTATGGAATCTCCTGTGAGGCTGCTTCCCCGTGCGATGAGGTTGAGTGGAGGGAAAGACCACAGTGTTTCATTTCTCATCCTGTATCCATCGCTTCAGTTCACTGCCGACAACACCCGTCTCTTTGCGCCGTGCGTTGTATCGTATGGTCAGTCTCGTTGCTCGTCACAGCTGATAGACACCGGAATTCCATACGTGGCGGAGGGAGAACGAGAGACACAGCCTCTCCTGCCGTGGGGCCTGCTTCACTCGCGCTTCTGGATCACGTCACCAGTGCTTTCGCATCACTTCCCTCGCCTCGACCGTCGTCTCGTTCCTGACACTTGCGGTGTGAATCGAGGGATCGTCAGCTGTTTGTGTGTACTGTGTCACACACACACACACACACACACACACACACACACACACACACACACACACACAAGAAACATAAGCATGATACACGCATCTTGCTAGATATGCACAAATCTCACCAGCGCATTTTTCGCAGTGTAATTGTTAATGTCTTGTGAGTTATTCCTGGTCGTAATTCTCCTGTGTGTGTGACCTTATGTTGGTGTTCTCATGCTTATCATGTTATTTAATTTCGTATGTAGTTACCGCCTCTGCGCAAAAGGTCAAGCAAGCACTCTGCTAGAATCACACACCCGAACAGGGTCACTTGAGCAGACCAGCCTCTGGCTTTGGGTATTCACCTCTCTGTCATGGTTATTCCAAGGTTCAGCGTATCACCTTCCGACGAAGCCGGTCCTTTGGGTATAGACAATCCTTAGCATCAGCCCCTCCTTACGCATGACTGATCTTCGGCTACAGTAAGTGCATGTGTGGACTCCACCATCGAGAACCCATCCCTCTCTCATGAAGAGAAAGAACAGAGGCGACCCACGTTGTAGATGGTGACTGAAGTTAATTACCCGAACCAGTTCACCTTCAAGCTTCAGAGAGACGCTGTCCTCTAGTGTAGATCGGTTGTCAGTAGAATATTCAACTGAAAGTAGAACTCTGTCATATGATTTTCATGTCGTCTCAAAAACGAACGCGAGCGTTCGTCACAGAGCAGGGAAAGGGTTAAGGCTTCCATGAACGTGTTTTAAGTTATCAGTGGTGTGAGTGTGGCTAGGGAGAGGTTCAATGGAGTGGAAACAAGGTTAGGGTGAAAGAGGGTGTACGTTGATGCTTAATATCATCGTAAGATACTTTCCAGAGGGGAAACATATAGATTACGTTGAAGATAGATATGATGGGATATGCATCCGTAGACTAGGATAGATTCGAGGGCCTAAGTGGCGTACCTTAATAGGAGATATATATTGTGGACGACTTCAAGTTGCGCGTACCTAGAGTGGAAATGGGTTGTTCAATTACAGTCGTGCTCACGTTACATGCTGTCAGGGTCAAGGGTCAGACGTGTTCCGTCGTCAGAATCATCATCATCAACATCATCTCTGTTTTCACTTACGAGGCAACACCGCCAATCCTGAACCCTCCTGTTCGCCTCCCTCACTCCCCTCCCTCCGGTAATGTATTGATGTATACCGGACTCCCGACCTAATCGTGATTGTTGCCGCAATTTACAGCGACGTAGATTGATCGAGTCATACTCCCCCAGGCATTGCCTCGACTTACTCTCGACACACACACACACACACACACACACACACACACACACACACACACACACACACACACATAGGTCAGATATTCATCCATCTCATCTGTTCTTCCATATACACACCGAGGACGTCATCCAGCTGTCACTTGCCTCAGTTTCGCTCTGTCTTTGCCATTTCGTTTTCATTCAATCCTCAAATTTCACATTACTCCTATCAAATTTTTCCCCTCTCCTCCTCCCCCTCAAAAAAAGCACTCACCTATACTTAAATGATTATCCAGGACCCAAGCGTTCTCTGAGAACGCATCAAGATAAACCTTTTTTCTCTCTAACTTTTGATCAAGTTCAATGCATTTTGCCCATCTGATTTTTACTCCTCGCCACTCAAAAACCTGAGGCAGTGGAGCTGGCCTCACTCATGAGCCCCGGGCGCTTCATGCTCTACGTTGCACTAGAATCCTACGATGATTCCCCTTTTTTTTTTTCCTGTAAGTGGCCGGGACTTCGTCCAGAGCCAATTCCATCGGCTTGGCCGCCATATTTCATTCATGCTGTGTAAATAGCCGTCCACTGTGATTAATGGCCCTCACAGTGTGTGTGAGGCCCAGTACCCGTTTTCCATTTATTTGTATTTGAGTTTTCGTCTAGCTGTTGCCTGCGATAAAGCG
>NC_092244.1:8436381-8476381 GCF_036320965.1 Panulirus ornatus | reverse complement strand
TGGCGGTACGGCTGTCGAGGACGACGTTGAGCACCACGGTATGTGGCCCTTGAGCAAGACGGTACGACCACCGAACATGATGAACAAGGACCAGTAAACACAACGACACGACCCTTGAGCACCAAGTATACAACCCTTTGAACACGACAATACGGCTCGACCTTGAAGCACGACAATAACAAACCCCCCCTCCCCCCCTTGGCCTTTATGACCTGGCCTTTGACCTGACCCCTCAACGCCGTGCTCCGAGGAGAGGCCGGGGAGCAGAAACGACACGCAGGGTAGAAAGGGAAGAACGACCACCATATTGATCGGGAACGTGTGAATGATTTCACGTGTTCGTCTCGAAGCACGTGTTGAGCAAGTGTAAGGAGCGAGTGCCCTGCCTTCACTGAGTTATAGGAGCCGTCCGTGTTTGACTTTCTCAGATAAATACACCTAAGAATTTTTAACCAGAAACGCTGGCATTGGCGAGGCAAGGCAACACACACACACACACACACACACACACACACACACACACACACACACAAATGCTTTAGTAAGTGATAAGAAGACTCGACATTCCCTCCTCCTCTGTATTCCAAGTGATGGTCGGGACGGAAGGTCACCAGGCTTAACCGGGCCTAAAGTAAGACTGACCCCGTGTATATTTAGAGGCATTAACGCTAAAATAAGACGTTGGTTCAGTAGTTTAGTCCCCCCCCCCCCAGGGGGAGTGGCAATTAACCATGTTGGCGGCGTCAGGCTCCGGCCACCGCCACAAGCAGCGCACCCCAACCCCCAAGGGGACCTACGCCCTGACCTTCCGTACACGCAGAGCGTGCGTTACTATACTCACAGATTGCGTGCGTGTTGACACGCATGCGTACGGACAGGATGGGCGTCAGTGTGCTTTTATGTCATCTGTCTGTCTGTCTCGCCGTCTATTGGTCTGTCAGTGGATGAGTCTGTCCACAATTTTTGTATCCGTCTACATCCGCCCCGTCAGTTCATCCCCCCTTCTCTCTCTCTCTCTCTCTCTCTCTCTCTCTCTCTCTCTCTCTCTCTCTCTCTCTCTCTCTCTCTCTCTCTCTCTCTCTCTCTCTCTCTCTCTCTCTCTCTATTATCGTGTTGTTTAAGCTTCGTGCTGGGGGGTACTAAGGCGCACGTCAGATCCTGGGGCTGGTCAACAAGCGGCCGTGACAGTAATGGCCCGGGCCAGGCTTCGCCCCCTCCCGGGGAGGACGGCCTCTAATATGGTAGATTTACGACGGGATCTAAGTGGCCGGCGGTGCTCGCCCGCCCGCCATAGACTACCCCTCCCCCTCCACACACACACACACACACACACACACACACACACACACACACACACACACACACACACCTTTAACTTGGCTCTGTCGTCGTTCGCGGAAGGAAAGGATTACAGTCTGCGTCCATGACCTTCTCACTCCAAGAGGAATTCACCACTTCCCTGCGAGCGATTCTCCCCTGTCGCCCATCGCTCGCGAAAACGTATCGAGCAAGCCACCGAAAGGGAATTATTCACTACGCGGTATGGCTCGCCAGCGTCATTCGTGAAGAGAAGAAGAGAATAGTATACAGCTCAACGCCAGGTCAGTTCAGCGGCGGATCGTATACACAATATTGCAGTACTGAGCATCCTGTGAAAGCCGGCCAGTGCATCTGACGCATGTGATCCTACTGAAGTAGTACGACTCCCATGATTCACCTGTTGGAACTGACAGTGTTTGATGGGAACTGCGATTCCGGCTGATTTTAGCGAGCGTTTCCGTTTGACCGGACGATTCTAGAGAGACGCTGCTTTCTTATTACTGATTGAATTAAAGGATATGTGGTTTCCCGACACGCGCACGGAGGCGCGAGAGACGCGTGTAGAATAGGGCAAAGAACCTGAAGATCTTCACCCAGCGGTCCCGTGAGTGTTTTAACCCCCTCAACAATGAGTGGTTACGGTCCTGAAGCACAGTGGCGCGAGCCTTCGACGAAGAAGACGACGACGGTACGGCCCGACCCTTTAGGGTATTCGATGGCAGCCTGGTCTCTCTGCCCAGATCCGTTTTTGAAGATCGGGATCGAAGGTCACAGTGAGCCATACCCAAAGGTTGCACCGTTGTAAACCCCAAGGGTTTTTAAGGAGCAAGGTCGAGCGGTCCATTGTGTCTTGTGCGAATGTGGTTCTCATGTGAGTTAGATGGTTTGCTGATGGAGAGGAGAATGACGAAGTTTGGAATGATTGTATCTTAAATCTGCCAACCCGACGCGAGGCCTTTGTATGAAGAATACCTTACCGTAGAATACGTGCTGGTGGGGTTTTGGTGCCTCATTCCCGTTCAAGTGATCCTCTCTGATAAATCAGGTAGTCAGTCAAAGTTGTTTGTAGAACCGGGTAGGAAAGGATGATAATGACTGTTGGCAACTGCAGGCCAATTATCGATTTAGAGGATGTGTTTTGGCTTATTAGTTTCTGTGTTGTATTTCGTTGTCACACACACACACACACACACACACACACACACACACACACACACACACACACACACACACACACACACACACACATTTACCAAATATATAAGCATTTACACTTGAAGTACCACTGCGACATTTACACTAGAAGTATCCATTTACATTTGCACACAAAAAAAGATATCCTATTACTCTAAAAATACTACTACATTATTTATACCAAACACATCCAATTGCACTTAAAATACTACGTCATTTCTGTGACAGCCACCCACACCCGGACACATCGTATATAATTACCCCCGTAATGTCGCTAATTAAGCCATACTCCCAGTAATGTACTTCTAATCTCACTAATATACACTCATTCCCCCCTACGCCCACTCCCTCATACATAATGATCCTGTGGCACTTGGAAGCACTGGCCTCTTGTGTATTTCAGTTCATCATACATTATATATATATATATATATATATATATATATATATATATATATATATATATATATATATATATATATATATAATGATATTGTCAAATTCTCTCTCTCTCTCTCTCTCTCTCTCTCTCTCTCTCTCTCTCTCTCTCTCTCTCTCTCTCTCTCTCTCTCTCTCTCTCTCTATCTATCTATCTATCTATCTATCTATCTCTATCTATCTATCTATCTATCTGTTTGTATCTATGAGAGAATTAAAAGAACACGAGAACATGAAAAAAAAAAGGTTGTTCATGACACACCCCCCCTGCCACCCGGGTCAATCCCCTGCCACCCGGGTCAAACCCCTGCCACCTGACCCTCCTTAATCATTCTCCCTTACAAGGGTGATGACCAGACGTAAGCTGACAGTGCCGGGGCCTAGATCGATTGGTGTTGTACGGCGGGAACCAAGTGTGGTGTTGGGATTTAAATAACTTTGTTATGTACTGGCACCTGATGAGGTGGACTTGTCTCCACGAAACATGTCGCGCCACATGTACAGAAAAATTACATGTTAAATAGAATTGTATGAACTACTGGAGTGGGATTTCCCCTTCGTATATAAATATTCATTCATTCACTGGGACCTTTAACATCATTCAAGTAGACAATGACTTTCATCATGAAAAACGTGCTCACAATCTCTCCCTCATTCATTCATAATTAGTGTAATGACGTCATTGCCCCCAAACTCATGGTATTTCCGGGTCGATTAGAGGGTCCTTGTTTTACGAGCATTTGAGAGAAAGAGAGAGAGACTCTCTCTCTCTCTCTCTCTCTCTCTCTCTCTCTCTCTCTCTCTCTCTCTCTCTCTCTCTCTCTCTCTCTCTCTCTCTAAAACACTTCCCTTGTTCGGTGGCGTCGTTCGTCGTTCCGTGTGACGAGAGCAACGACTGGGAAACTGCTCGAGAGATTCCTCTGTGTTAGTCGTTCACCGGACTGGGTAACGCTCCATCAAGCACCGTGTGTCTTGCCCTACACTACGTCCGCTTCCCCTCCCTCACACCGCCGTGTGATGTCTCCACTCTCCAAGATCCATATTTATTATTATTACTATTATTATTATTATCATTATTATCATTATTATTATTATTATTATTATTATTATTATTATCATTATTATTATTATTATTATTATTATTATCATTATTATCTATTATTATTATTATTGTTATTATTATTATTATTATTATTATTATTAATATTATTTTTATTGTATTGTTATCTTCCGCGTGTCGTAAAGGGCGACTGACAGGGGCGGGGAGCCGTGGACTGGGAATCCTCTCCTCTTGTATTACTATCCGGACGAAGGAACAGAGGAAGGAGCAAAGCAAGGAGTCTTACTCCATGGCTCAGACATCTATTCCCGACGCTACCTCGCTCTCCCGGTAAACAGCGAAGACGTTTTGGGAATAATAATGATAATAATATATATATATATATATATATATATATATATATATATATATATATATATACACGTAACTACATCTAGACGTCTTCCTTTGAAGACCACAGCATCCCCTTTCCCCTCCCGCACCCATTCCCATGGATTTGGGAAGGATGGGAATATTAGATGGTGTGTCGCCGTTCGGTTCTCCAAATAGCTTGTTGACATTTCAGGAGCTGGTGCCCCTCGTGACCACCATGATGGGAGGGCGTTTTATTGATGAGCACTTAGCATTCAACCGTGGAGAGTCAGGCGATTATATATATATATATATATATATATATATATATATATATATATATATATATATATATATATATATATATTTTTTTTTTTATTATACTTTGTCGCTGTCTCCCGCGTTTGCGAGGTAGCGCAAGGAAACAGACGAAAGAAATGGCCCAACACCCCCCCCCATACACATGTATATACATACGTCCACACACGCAAATATACATACCTACATATATATATATATATATATATATATATATATATTCTTTTTTTTTCTTTTGGTCCACCTCATGTTTATATAAGGTGTTGTAGAGCTGTAGAGAATCTGAGTAAGAAGGTCATATTGCGAGGCTCGCTGGCTCGCATCTTGTACCGAGACTGTGTGTGTACTGAATGTTTCTTCTTTGAGGATGAGGGTTTGGTCTAGTTGTCACAGCGTGATAATGATAAGGGTAGTTATAATGATAGTAATGATAATTATGGTGATAATGATAATAATAATAATAATGATAATAATAATGATAATAATAATAATAATAATAATAATAATAATAATAATAATAATAATAATAATAATAATAATAATAAAGATAATATAATTAATGAGAACAATAATAATGATAATGATGATAATGATAATGATAATAATAATGATGATAATGATAATAGTAGTAATAATAATAAAAATAATGGCGTGCCGCAAGGTTCTCTGAACATTGTTTCTTTAAAGAAATTATTCCTTTTTTTTTTTTTTTTTTGCATTAAATCGACTGAGATGTTAGTGCGCTCGCATCTCTTTTCGACACGGTTTAGTACAGTATGACGTGACCGGGGGTACAGGAATGTATGACCCTGATTTTTAGCGGAGACTCGAATTTTGGATACGGTTCAGTCAGCGTAGTGCGTCGCTCGCATCCTTGACCTATCACGGTGTTGAACGCGAATGACCCGGGTCTTACGAAGCTTCGTTATTATAACGGAATTCATTAACCTTCTGGTCTTTATCAGTAAACCATTGTCTATCTTTTATGTATTCAGTAAAGTATCCCGAATGAGACTAATTGTATTTCTCTAAATTCAATGATAGTTCTGTAAACGTAATTTACTCTCTTCTAAATGGTCGGGCTTCCCGGTCTTTGGCCAGGATAATCGTCGCGTGAAATTATCGGGCAAATATTCTAGATCGTAAATGTAATTGCATCGCACACTTGTCCGTAGAGCGGACGAGAAAAAAAAAAAAAAACTTCCTTTTTTGCACCACACGGTGAACGGCTAGTTTACCATCCGTTCTTCCCAGACGTTCGGAACGGTGAACGGACTCCAGAGGTACACGCGTTCACAGTTCACGCTGAATGTCGCGGGTATGGTGGTGGTGTGCGTGGGTCGCTCCTTCCCTCTCCCTCCCTCCCTCACTCACTCTCCTTCGCTTTTGTAAAGTGGGTTTTTGTGTTGTAATGAAAATACCTCGCGTTGGAGATTGGAAACATCGCCAGAATGTGTGAATGATTCTCCAGACTATTACGTGTGTGTGTGTGTGTGTGTGTGTGTGTGTGTGTGTAGTGTTAGCCTCATCTGCGTGTATAAGAAGGAAACTAGACAGAATTCAGGTGTCCTGCTGGACGCTCACACTCCACAAATCTTTTCTTCAGCAGTTGTTGATGAAAAATTAGGTGCACAGAAATGGCTATGTGTATGTCGGTGTGTCCATTTTGTATTTGTTTCATGATTTTAACTGCGGGTCTCCCTGTCAGCCTCTTGCAGTTTACTGGGACGTTGTCACTCTTAGCAACCATCCCAGAATATGACTGGAGGGCGACTAGAAGGGTAACTGGACTAACGGTTCCCCTTCATTTCCAGTAACTATTCCAGACATGCCAGTTGTTCCCACGAAAGGACGCCTCGTATCCAGCCTCCGTCAGTACACTCCTGGCTTCCCTTAGAGCTTGGTCATCCCATGGGGGTCATCCCCTGGGCTTTTGGTGATAACGGGTGAAGGTGCGTGACTGCATGTATAGTCAGAAGCTGTCGGTCGCTTTAGGAAGCTACAGGTGGTGATGGATGGCGAGTTTAGGAGGGAGTGTGACAGAGACGTGGTGGTGTTTGGTGTCAGGCCGCGTGGCTACGGTCTGGATCACATGAAGGCGTCTCTGTGTGTACCAGGACGTGCCTGAAGATGTAATGGACGATGTGGCTCGTTCCCCTTGAAGCTGAAACAGAGGAAATATAGTCTGTTTGTGATTTTCTTGTCTTCAGGAGAAATGTGTCCGCTGGAGACAGTAGAAAACGCGCACACAAACACAAAATCTTACGGTAAAGAGTTAGATATTCCTCTTTTATTTTCTCCACCTTTAGCTGCGTCTTGGTGTTGTGTGTGGCTAGTTGGCAGGACGCGTTTTTCGACCCGAGGGGAGGGTTCCATACCTGGTACCGACCAGATACTGCTTAGGCAGACGTCATCAAGCGACGCTGATTTGAGATTAAGTTCCCGAATGGGGAGATGGGAGGGATTGTCACATGGCAGCACATGGGAAAGCCGCCAGGCGCTGGAAGACCAAAGGGCGTTACCAGGTTATCTGCTGAAGGACTTCAGATACATGGAAAGCCAGGTACCAAAAAGCCCTGGTGGTCTATGACAAGGTCATGTGCCGGAGGACGGTGATGAATGGGGGAAAGCCAAGTACCAGAAGACCTCATGGTCTGTCGCAAGGTTACACCCTGGAGGATAGTAATGCTTCGGGAAAGCCGCGTAGGAGAGGACCAGGTGGTCTTTGATAAGTTATCTGCCGCTTGATCAAGTCACAGTGTCCTTGGAATTCCTTATCCGTATCGATGGAGAGGAGATAGTGAAGCAGGAGGCTTCTAAGGTCTTCCCCTTCGCATGACTCCGGCACTGGGGATGGCTAATGGTCTTTACGACGTGCGTCTGGAACACGGTCGTTGAGATAATAGGACGCCAGGACAGAGCCTGGTCTGTGTCCGGGTTGCGCCAGACATTACGGAAAACAGAAGACGGCAAGCGATTTCTTATCTCCACGATGCGCTCTCTCTCTCTCTCTCTCTCTCTCTCTCTCTCTCTCTCTCTCTCTCCATATCGTGCATGATGCAAGCGGTCTCCCTGACCTCCCTCTTGTGAAAGTTTACTATGATACACAGATCGGCGCGAATACATACGTACTGCACACGAATCGTGAGGCTCCAGATGGTGGCTGGTGCACCATACCCCGCCAGCGTCCCGCTTCGTTCCTTGTTTCCGTCGTGACTTACACCACCAGACTGTGCTAAGCGTACCGAGTTACTCCGCCTGCACCTCCGCACCGCACGCCGTGTCTTAAGTGCCTGGAGAGCGATTCTTAATGCTGCTAATGAGGTCAGGAGACGAGTAGGATCAATATATATGTATAACTTTTTTTCCTCTCTTTTGCCGGCGTGATGTTCACGGCATGACGCCTTTGGTAATTACGTGGGGGGGGAGGGATGGGAGTAATTACCTTATAATTCCCCATATGACAGCAATTATCACATGATGATATTTAGACAAGGGTCTCATAAAGTGGTATGATACAGTGCGTGTAATAACACGCGACGCCTCGCCCTCTTTATCCGACACAGTGCGTCACCGTGACCTTCCCCAGCCGCACCGTCACGGCTCCACATCGCGCCCTTCCTCCCCTACACCGTTAGAGGGGGCGTCGCCTCCCTCACTCCCCTACACCACGACGGTACCTCACTTCTTCACCCACTCCGTCGAGAGTGGCTCGTCTTCTCCTTACACCGTCACGGTACCTCATCCCTCCCTTCCTTCCTTCCTTCCTTCCTTACTCCATCGTCGCAGTTCCTCACCTCCTCTTCCTCTCTCCGTACCGTCACAGTGCCCGTCACCCACCCGCCATCCCAACACCGTCACAGTACCTGTCCACCCCCTTCCCCCCCATCTCCCTGAACCGTCATCACACCCTCCACCACGACGTAGCTCGTCATCAGGTGAGCCAATCCTCGTCTCCTGGCACCCCTCTGTTTAACAGCCGCTGGACATCTTGAACCACTGGACGTCTCCGGAGCGTTGTTTCGCCCCTCTCTGTCCTCAGCGAATAACCTCATCAACCACTACATGATAAAGCCTCTTATTAAATGATCTCGTGAAAGGCCCGTGTGGCCACGTCTCCCCGGTAGATCGATCCACCTAAAAACTACAAGAAAATTTTCTTCAACTCATATTTTTTTCTTTTCTTTTTTTACCCAAGTGAAGCGAGAAAGTCAGATGTTGCTTTTTTTCCGGTTGTGGTGAAGGATCCACGATTTAGGGATGGGTGGAACAGAGTATGTATATATAGAGAGAGAGACATGGAAGAGGGTACAGGTCGATGGGAGGGAAGGGCACAGGTAGGTATAGGGAGAGGGAATGGCACAGGTTGGAGAGATTAAGGGGGAGAGAGAGAGAGAGGGTGGGTCATAGATAGGCGGGGGTTAGGGAGAGGAAGGGGCACAGCTTTGGGAGAGCGAAGGAGTTGGAGAAAGCAGGTCGGTGAGAGCGGAGGAGTGGGTGGGGCACAGGTCGGAGAGAGAGAGAGAGAGAGGAAGAGAGAGGGGGAGGGGGGGGATGCAGGCCGGTTACAGCGAGGGAAGAGGGAGCAACGGAGAGAGAGGAGGGACGCAGGCCGGTGAGAGGAAGGGAGAGGGGCCACGGGCCGGTGAGAGGGAGGGAGACTGGGTAGGTTTGGGTGGGTTGGGGGCAGGGGGGTAGGCAGTCAGGCCATGACGTCACTGCTGATGACGTCACGTCCTCCATAATTCTGAATAAACTGTTCGTAGGAGAGAGAGAGAGAGAGAGAGAGAGAGAGAGAGAGAGAGAGAGAGAGAGCATAAAGTGTAATTGGGCGGAAAAGATAGAGCGAAATGAGGAGCATAGATTATTTTTTTTTTTTTTGCAACTGTTTATCAAGAGAATAAGGGAGGAGTGACTGGTGAGAGAGTAGGTGCTGGTGAGAGACGAAGGTGCAAGACGAGAGCAAAGGAGAGGAAAAAAATGAATAATAAATATGTCAAAAAAGAGATCCTGGGTCGAAACGAGACTTGAGAAGGAAAAAAGAAAATTAGGAATGATTCCAGTGAGGGGGAGATTTGGTGATGATAATGGTGGTGATGATGATTCTGGTGTTGGTAATGGTGATGATGGTGTTGGTAATGGTGGTGATGGTGTTGGTAATGGTGATGATGGTGTTGGTAATGGTGGTGATGGTGTTGGTAATGGTGATGATGGTGGTAGCAATGATGAAGATGATGTTGGTGGCAATGATGTGGTGGCAATGATGGTGTTGGTCGGGATTATAGTGATGATTGTGGTGGTAATGGTGAGAAGTGCTTCAAGTGAAGAGAGATTCAGTGATGGTGATGGTGGTGGTAATGGTGAGAAGTGCTTCAAGTGAAGAGAGATTCAGTGATGGTGATGGTGACTGTGAAATTGTCACCGGTACATTTCCGATTTATGTCGTCAGTTGAGGGCGTGATGTGTGTGGGAATGGTGATCACGGTGAAGTGATGGTGATGCAGATCCTCCCTACATAGAGAGGGCGATATGGACGACTCACATACGTGGGTGTGACAACCTGATCGGAGCTTTTTTCACATGAGGCGTTCAGCAGAAGCAGCAGTGAACGCCATGTAACCGGGTCACTGCCCCCCACGTAGTGACAGGAAAGCAGAGACACGTCGGAAACCTCGCATCGCTTGTCATCGTAACATTTCCAAAAGAGAGAGAGAGAGAGAGAGGAAAAAAAAAAAGAAAAAACAAAATCTGTTGCTCCATCTGTCCTTCTGTTTCCTCATTCGAGACACAGAAGCACTTTTGGGCCCCGCAGATTCAAAACGATTGACATTTTGTTTACATTCCCTCTGTGGTCTGCCCCGGTGCAGAAAATTGAGCAAATACCTTCGCACTGGTGGACGAAGCCACTTTCGAGAGGGTGGGGGAGAGAGAGAGGAGCGTAGTTCTTTTTATAGAAAATGGAAGTGCAGTCCAATATAAACTCTTCCTTTGCCCCTCCAGAAATAGCAGCAGGCTAGATTTGCATAAGGCAGTCGCTATTATTAACACGCCGTCATATAAAAAAAAAAGGTGTTTGCTGTTCTTAAATGTCGCAGACGCATTGATGACGGATTAATTGTAGAAATAAGTCGACTACATCGACTCGGCGAACGGCCTGGAGACGGCCCCCTGAACACCGCGGGAGGAAGCCGCTGGCAACGACGTAAGACTTTGTGTCGTGCTTCAGGACGCTAAAACGACGGCATTTTCGTAGAGTTTTGGGGGCGACGCTTCGTCTCCATATGAAGGGAATCTGTGGACTGCGTGTAGACCACCACACTAGATAGATAAAGGGGACGACCGAATGATGCTGTCATAGCGTCGTAAAGACAACACGATTTGGATTCAGGTTATCTTTGGGGACGTCAGAGACGACTTGGCCTCACAGCATTAGTGTAGGGTGGGACCTCCTCTGGTGACGGGAGGGGAGTCGCTGGGCGTGACCCGGAACACCGCCTCTTTACGTGGAGGAACCGGTGAATCACGCGAGCCCTCGCGGAGCTTCGGGCGGGGTAGCAAGGACGCCAAGGAGGTCAGCGAAGATGCGACAGCCTCGCCTTCGAGATCCGCGGGGAAAAAACGGCGTTGACCCCCCCTCGCGACGTCAGGAACACGTCAGGAACGAGGGGGCTTTTGTTGGGGTTGCGGTGGGGGAGGTTGGTGTGGGGGAGAAGAAAAGGGCCAACTCCCCCCCCCCCAAACCCCACCCCTCTGTGCACGCCATCTTCTCCAGCCGTGAGCGAGGGAAGGAAGGGGGTGGGAGGGGGTTATCGGACATCGCCTTCATCTGGAGACAGAAGACAAAACCATAGCTTCTGGGGGAGGAGTCTCTCTCTCTCTCTCTCTCTCTCTCTCTCTCTCTCTCTCTCTCTCTCTCTCTCTCTCTCTCTCTCTCTCCTTTCACGTCAGCGTGGCGGACGGAGACGCGAATTTGGTGCACATCCATCCCTGAGTGGCGACACGTCTGTCGACAGTGCAACGTCGAGGGTTTAGCTCGTCCTTGAGTGTGACCGAGGTGGCAAGACATCCTCGGGGGGGGGCCTCGCGCTCCACCTCTCACGCACGAGTTACCTGTGACATGTTTGTTTCCCAAGATTTCCTTCTTACTGTGGTGGTAATAAAGAAAATGGAAGACGGGTTGCTTCATTGTCGAAGTATCATCACACTTCGTTAAAAAGAGATGAAAAAAGGTTCAGAGTCCAGTCCTTCAGGATCGCATCTCATATTCAGCTTGAGGGAGTTTTCTGTTGTCTTTATACTGTATGCATCAGTCAGTGCATATATGAAGTACTGATAAAAGAAAACCTTGATGGATTATATATATATATATATATATATATATATATATATATATATATATATATATATATATATATATATATATATATATATATATGCATAAAACCACGAGGAAAACGAATATATTAGATCGCTTGCTTCACTGTAACCCCTTGCAATATATATATATATATATATATATATATATATATATATATATATATATATATATATATATATATATATATATACTCTTCATGTGCGAAGGTCCCGGAACACGGTTCCACGCTACATCCTCCTTCCTTCAAGTAGAGACAACACTAATACGAGCTGTGTGAATGATTGTGTCACTCAGGTATATTTGCATGACCCACAGTACGAATGTTCGTCATTTTACGCTGACATTTTATAATATGCAAGCGATAAACACGCACCCCTAAGCATGACGTCGTTGCCGCCTCTGCAATGGTCGAACCCGAGAGAACAGGAAACTAGAGAGAGAGAGAGAGAGAGAGAGAGAGAGAGAGAGAGAGAGAGAGAGAGAGAGAGAGAGAGAGAGAGAGAGAGAGAGAGAGAGAGAGAGAGAGAGAGAGAGAGAGAGAGAGAGAGAGAGAGAGAGAGAGAGAGAGCGAGTTGCGTCGACATCTCGTAGGTCCTTAAGGTACTTTCTGACTTTAAATCTCTCTCTCTCTCTCTCTCTCTCTCTCTTGACTGGCTGGGGAGCGAGGTTGTGTATGGTAACTCTAAGGGTTGTCGGGTCGTCTCGATCTCGATCCGTCACATCACTTCAGGAGCGCGAGGAGCGGTCGGTGGAGCCGGTGAGGGATGGCTGTGGGTTGCAGGTTGATGAGGCTGGGTAATATATGGCCTGTTTATGTTCGAATCCTGGGAGCGGCAGTCGGTCCACGCCCGATCCAGGTGCTCGTCCTCTCCTTCCGGGCCGGTCGATAAATGGGTTCTTGGCTTAGGCTGGATGTGCGTGTGTGTGTGTGTGTGTGGACATAAAAGTAACGACATTGTTAATGTGCAAGGTTAAGAGACGGGGTAACATGTCGGTAAAACTGGCTCTCCGTAGCACATAGATAGTAACAACACACACACACACACACGCAGATATCTCGGAGGTTGATTAAGAAGCTAGAGCTGCAGGCAGGAAATAAGGAGTAAACTCCCCTCGCTGGACTAAGGATTCTCTCTGTGCAACAGAACAAAGGACTCAGGTAAGAGGCACATTTCTCAAAGTTTGCTGAGGTTACAAGTGGAGTGCCGCAGGGCGCGGTCTTGGGCCCCACTTCTATTCTTAGAGGAGGTGAGTCATTTGCTGTTGGGTCTAGACGCGTACCTGAACGTGTTTGCAGATGATGCCAAGGTCATAGGAGTGGTAAAGAATGGAACGATTTTATCTGCTTACGGGAAAACTCCAACGTTGGTCTGATGGATGGATAATGAGATTCAGTGCGAGTAACTGCAAAAATGACTGGGATGAGACACAGCTGAAGAAGGCCCCATGGGTAAAAAGTACCCACATGGAATGAAACAACAGTAGTCGTTTAGTGAAAGAGATCGAGAGATCGACATTATGGCAGCGCTTCGTACCAGAAGAAAAATTGTAAAGGAAGTGGACTCTGGCGTGTATTAAAACCGCACTCAATCACAAGGATGATGAGGCGTTTGTTTAAACCAGTCGCATCATAAGATAGGGCGGAATTTGATTATACCTCAGTAGTCTGGTTACTGCACCTGAAGAAACCACAAACATGATAAACACAAACCAGGGCATAGCAAGCAGAAATGGTGCTGGAATTAAGAGAGCTTAACTTCAGTGAAAGACTGAAGGCTAAACACCCACACCTTGTATGATAGGAGAGAGAGAGAGAGAGAGAGAGAGAGAGAGAGAGAGAGAGAGAGAGAGAGAGACAGACAGACAGACAGACAGACAGAGAGCAGCCTTTTGAGTTCCTGAATCTAACGGATGACAATGACAGTAAACATTTCCTTATGAAGCGCAGTTACCAGGGTTACCAAGAGACCACGACCAGGAAGGAGGCGAGGAAAGAGGATGGTTGAGAAGAACATTAAGAAGCACTCTGCTAGTGGAAGGATGACTGAGATAGGTCTGAGCAAGGGTGGACTGAGAATACCGGCAACATAACAAGGCTAAGAAGTCTTCTTGATGGTAGAGAAAGTACAACAGATGGGGGGCCCATACGAGTGTAAGACTCCCTTCCTGTAATGTACAAAGAGGGAACTAAACACACACACACACACACACACACACACACACACACACACACACACAGTATGCGTTTAATTATTCACTTATTCATCAAGGAACAAGCGGTTGCGGGTGTAATGCCAACCCTGCAATAGCAGTGTCAAGCGAGAGACGAGGAGCAGAGGTGGTCCCCCTCCCTCCCTCCCTCTGTAAGGCCTGGCACGAGGAAGGGCGTGGCACGTCATCATGACTGCTGGAGTGTGTGTGTGTGTGTGTGTGTGTGTGTGTGTGTGTGTGTGTGTTACCTCCGCTGTGCCAGCGAAGGTGCAAATGACATGCAACAACCTACAATTTATTTTTAGCCTGAGTCCCAGTACTGTGCCTCGCCACAGTACTGTTGATGGGCTACTCTCCAGATCACGGTACTGGAAGACGTAGTGTGTGTGTGTGTGTGTGTGTGTGTGTGTGTGTGTGTGTGTGTTGTGGTGGGTCTTCTTGAATGAGGGGTGACTTCACATTTTCTTTTTTTTTTTTTTTGAGTGCGTGATGCGTGTCATCCCGATGCGAAGAGGATCGTCGGTCTCTCTTGTAGTCATAATGAAAGAGGATGATCCGCCTCACACTCGTGTGTGAAGCCATGAATGCCATATTTCATTACGTTCCTTCACCATACAAAAGAGTGGTCAGCTCATCACCACACACACACACACACACACACACCCCCAGACAACTACCCAACCTCTCCTACTACCCCTTCCCCCCCTTCCTAACCCCAACCCCGCTCCCCCCCAGCTGACTCTTCCAACAGCCAATCAAAATTTAGTGTTGTATGCCGTGTTGCGTCTCGTGAACAGAATTCTTCCCCCCCCTTCTCCCTCCCTTCGCGTTTTCGTGTCAGTGTTTCCCCCCCCCCCCCCTCACGATTGTGAGGGGGTTGCCTCATGTGAAGTCCCGTAGGGGGCCTTCGTGAAGAGCATCATCCTCCCCCTCTCCCGTTGCAAAACAACAACAACTGCGCAAGGACCTTTCATTCATCAATTGAGATGTTTCATTCATGATTCCTTCCAGGGCCTAAATGATACAGCTGATTGGCCAGAGGCTCCAGTGACGTCAAGGGGGTTGCGCGCTCATTGGCCCTCCCTCTGTGACGTCATTCCGATCAATGTTGAAGAAAACAGGGGCAAGGAAGACGCGTTACGCCCGGAATAAAGGCGATATGGCCAACGATCAGGGGCCGTTTTTCCCCCGTGTAGCCCGGATAATCTTGCCCGTTTTTTAGGAGAACCGTCTAGAATTCGCTCGCTCATGGATCTGGTAACACCAGGAAAAGACCTTCAACCCCCCTCACAAAAATTCACCCCAGAGAGAAAACGGAAAAGAAAAAAAAGGAAAAAAAAAAGCGACGCTGGTAGGCAAACGAACACCTCCTCCTCCTCCTCCTCCTTCTCCTCCTCCTCCTCCTCCTCCTCCTCCTCCTCCTCTCCCCCCCCCCCTCCAACCCCATCCATAACACCCCCTCCCCCCCAAAGAGTTCCCGTGGAGGGGGAGAGGGGAAGGGAGGGAGGTGGTTGTGGGAGGGGGAGTCGGTAGGAGGAGGAGGAGGAGGAGAGGAAGAGGGTCTGGTACAGGGCGGGGCTGAAGCTCCCGTCATGAGGGGGTTAGATAATGCCGCAGCTGGCTCGCGCCTAAGGGCGAAATTGCACCCGGAAAGCTGCGGCGCATGGGACACCACGGCCGGCCCGCCCCGCCCCGCCCCGCCCCGCTGGCCCCTCTCTCGCGCCGCAAAACATGCCCGGGAGAGTCGAGGAGAAAACCCGGGGGCCATTTGTTCATTACGGAGACCCCCAGCCTCCCTGCCCTGCCTCCTGATTGCCGGCCCACACCACCACACCACCACAAGTGGTGTGGTGGTGTGGTGTGACTACCACCACAGCCGCTGTCGCTACCATCCGGGTGGGAGGGTCTCTCTCTCTCTCTCTCTCTCTCTCTCTCTCTCTCTCTCTCTCTCTCTCTCTCTCTCTCTCTCTCTCTCTCTCTCTCTCGGCAAAATAATGTGGGCATTCTTAGGTACTCTCTACCTTTTGACACGTAGTGTTTATTTTTCTTTTTTTTTTCTTCTTACTTATCATCATCATTTTCTTCTTCTTCTTCTTCTTCTTCTTCTTCTTCTTCTTCTTCTTCTTCTTCTTCTTCTTCTTTTTACTCATTATTTACCCCGCATTTCGAAATCATAATCGTTATGCTATACCATTGTAACCTAATTCTTTATGTGTTTGTTTAACTCTGTTTTGTGCTTCATTCTTCATTTCTATATATATAAGTTTACTTCCTCACAAGTTTTGATATCCCTTAAGACATCTCCAGAAAACGCAGGGCTTTTAGTGGGGCGAGGCCCAGTAACGGAAAGATCTGGAATGTGTGTGTGTGTGTGCGTGTGTGTGTGTGTGTGTGTGTGTGTGTGTGTGTGTGTGTGTGTGTGTGTGTGTGTGTGTGTGTGTGTGTGACATTCCCGGGTTGTAACTAATTACCTGTGAGGTGAATTGCACCTCTGTAGACTTGATGATGTTACACCTCGTGTGTACAACGAGACGACCCTTGAGTACGATGGCACGACCCTTGAGCACGAGGGAATGGCCTTGGTTCACTTGTGACACGGCCCGATCGTACGACCCTCGGATTTGATGGCCTTGGTCAGTAAACAGAGACTCTACTACCCAAGGGTCGTACCGTCGTGCTCAAGAGTCGTACCGTCGTGTTCAAAGGTCGTACCGTCGTGCACAAGGATCGTACCGTCTTGCTGCCGTGTTCAAGGGTCGTACCGTCGTGCTCAAGAGTCGTACCGTCGTGTTCAAAGGTCGTGCCGTCGTGCTCAAGGATCGTACCGTCGTACCGTCGTGCTCAAGGGTCGTACCGTCGTGCTCAAGGGTCGTACCGTCGTGCTCAAGGGTCGTACCGTCGTACTCAAGGGTCGTACCGTCGTACGCAAGGGTCGTACCGTCGTGCTCAAGGGTCGTACCGTCGTACTCAAGGGTCGTACCGTCGTACTCAAGGGTCGTGCCGTCGTACTCAAGGGTCGTACCGTCGTACTCGAGGGTCGTACCGTCGTACTCAAGGGTCGTACCGTCGTACTCAAGGGTCGTACCGTCGTACTCAAGGGTCGTATCATCGTACTCAAGGGGTCGTACCGTCGTACTCAAGGGTCGTACCGTCGTACTCAAGGGTCGTACCGTCGTACTCAAGGGTCGTGCCGTCGTACTCAAGGGTCGTACCGTCGTACTCAAGGGTCGTGCCGTCGTACTCAAGGGTCGTACCGTCGTACTCAAGGGGTTAGCTACTTCCTTCATTGTCCTTCATATCGGAAGCCTTACGGTTGGAAGTTTAATAGTCGCAAATGGAAGATGTCGTTGATATGTTTCTCTTTGTTTTCCTCTACGTAAGGAAGTCAGATGTACGTGGTTACTGGTCTGAAATGTAGTGTGAATGAATCAGGCCAGTTGGCATGTCATAAGCATGTCAGATATTCCACTAACAAGCATACTACACACACTTTTTCACGGACATGAATATGAATTGTCTGATTTCATTTGTTCAGAATACTGAATCATATATATATATATATATATATATATATATATATATATATATATATATATATATATATGTTTATAATACGATGAACACTGAAGCTGAAACGAGGAGCCAGACATGGTGTAACTCGTGGTCAGCGAGCAGGGCCGAGCGAGCGAGGCAGCTGGCATTCGCTCCCAGGATTACTGCACTGACACGCTGGGGTAAGAAGCTGCCAGGCTCCTTGGTTCATAGTCGTCCCAGTGAGGCTGGAGCCAAGCATATGTAGAACCCTTGAGAGATACTGTGTCTTGTGGGGGGGGATCAAGAGAGATATTGTCATGGGGGGGGATCGAGAATGCACTTACCACCTCTGACCATCTTTATGGCAAGTTTGATATTTTTGTTGTCTGTATGTTTGCCTTCGTAGTGACTGTATACTTTTCAGAAAATGTATTGAGGTTTGGGAGAGCTAAGGGTGATGTGTCATTAGTGTCACACCACCTGTGCTTACCATTCTCTTGAGTCGTGTGTTGCTAGCCGCTCTCCTGATCCTTTGAAGCCAAAGAGTCGAGTTCCTTTCAATGCCCTTAGGTATAAGACTGCGTGTGATGACATTGTTTTAATGGCGACATTAATTTCGCTGCGCGTTGCAGAACCACTGGTTAGAGAGCCGCTGTAGATGAAGACATCGTAATGCACCGAATACCCATCCTACCTCAAAACGACTCGGGTGGACAGGAGCCAAAGACTCCTTCCAGTGAATGAGTGTTTGTGGGTCGGGCGGGGCGGGCGGCAGGTGTCGAGCAGGGAGTGTGGGACATCCGATACAGAGAACTCCCAAGACGCGTCGTCACTCAGAGCACGGCGACACGCCCTCGCCATGTGGGTGTGAGGCTGGCTGGGGAGGAGGGGGATATAGCTGAGGCAATCCTCTCAGCGATGGGTTTCGTCCCAGCTGCAGTATTATGTGGATGTGAAGGATTCTCGCCATTGTTGGAGTGTGTGATCCGTCACACAGATTTGGCATGTGCCTCTTCTGCTGTCGCAGAGGATAATGGTGACGCGACCATTGCCTCAAATCGCTGCGAGATGGCGGAGGGATGAGTTGCGTGGTGCGCTCCACAACAGCTAGATGAGTTGACGAATCGATCGGTCGAAAGTGAAGGATGTTGGAGTGAATGAGGCTGAACATCAGTTCCATTCTTGCCGGAGACGACTGTGTGTCCGTCCCGCGTACACGAAAATACACACACAGACACGTAAGCGTAGTAAACACAGTCGCTGTGAGACGTCATCCTGTGCCGAAGCGCCTCTTTTGACGAAGAGGAGTCGCCGCGTATGCATCTCTAGAGCTAATGCTGAAGGCCTCATTGTTGTGGTGAATGGGGCTCCCTTGCGTTGTCTGTATCATTGTTCATCCTGGAAGAGGGACACCAACCTCCCTCCCTCCCTCCCTCCCTTCTCCTCCTCCTGCTCCGTTGTTTATATTTGTGTGAGCGGTGTTTAGAATACACGGCCGGCTGGATGAAGACCGCTGCACAGTCTGTCTCGGGAGAGGGAGGTGAGGGTGGGAGAGAGAGAGAGAGAGAGAGAGAGAGAGGCACGCCTCGACATCCTCTCACTCACCCGTTGATTACACACACACACACACACACACACACACACACACACACACACACGCTTCTTAGCCCTATGAAATGTATATATTCGAAAATTTCCACTCTTTTTACGTTGTCTTGAGAACAAAACAGCTGATTATACTGGGGATCTGAGAAGAAAGAAAAATGATTATTCTTTTAAGTTCATCGCGTAATATTGACCTATCCTCGATTACCATGTGTGTGTGGCCAAATTGTATATTAATGTCTCTGCCAGTATCTTGGTGACTACGAGAATGGTATGTACGTAAGATATACAGAGTATTAGATAACACATTATCTTATTAGATGTCAAGAACACACTGTTGAGACGTTGTTAGCGAGTGTCAAGCTTACGTGCTAAAAAGATGATTACATTTGTATATTGTTTTCGTCAATTCCTACGTCTTAATTCTCTACCGATTTTTCGCTTTCCTCGTTCTTCTCTTAGCCTCTCCATACATGGATTTAAGATTCGAGACTAACTTCACCCCCTAGGAGCTACATTTCCATTCCAGTCATATACACTTTTCGTACTTATTATTGTGACTGAGAGGCATTGTTCTACCTGCGCTGTGTTGGCCACCGTTAGAACAGACGACAGTGCCATATCTTCGTGTCCCACCATCAGATATATATATATATGTAGTCCAGAATCATCTGCTCCATCTTATAGTGTTCGCTTCTCAAAATGAACAAATGCAGACTAAGGAGGATATTCATACGTATTGTGGTCCCTCCCCTGGGTGAGAGTCTTCTGTTTTTCATCGTGAATAGTTTTTTTTCCTTTTTTTTCCTCATCATCATCATCACGTTAGGCTGGTGCGTGTAAGGTGTGTGTGTGTGTGTGTGTGTGTGTGTGTGTGTGTGTGTGTGTTGTGTGTGGGCTTTAATCTCCACCCCCGCTCTTCATTAGCAAGACTCTGTGGCCAGAGGGTCTTCCTTCCACATTTTGCCGCCTCCGGTTCCTCTTGTCTCCACGCCCACTTAGCGAGGGGTTAATAACCCCGCCGGCGTCGAACTTCAGCTGCGCTTTAGGGGTCAAGATATGGCATGAGGCGAATTGGATGAGGGGGTCCATTTTTCTTTTCTTTCTTTTTTTGCGCCCTGATTCCGAGGTCTTCTATGAGGTTATTATTCTCTCTCTCTCTCTCTCTCTCTCTCTCTCTCTCTCTCTCTCTCTCTCTCTCTCTCTCTCTCTCTCTCTCTCTCTCTCTCTCTCTCTCTCTCTCTGTATTCTTCAAAGTATTATCCTTTTATATTTATATCCTTTTTTATTGCATATATATATATATATATATATATATATATATATATATATATATATATATATATATATATATATATATATATATATATATATATATATATATATATATATGGAAGGAAGGAGGATTGAAAGATACTGTGAGGCGGGCACGAAATAAAGAGAATTGGAGCTTTGTGGTATACAGAGGGCGACTTGCCCTCAAAGGGGCTAAACCGAGGCATATCAAGCGGTCAGGCGAAACCACGGAGAGGTGTGTGGGGCTTGGCTGTGGGTAGGCTCTGACCTTGGTGCATTATACATGACAGATAGGGAGTGGATGTGAGCATATGAGGCCATACTTCGTCTATTCCTGGCGCTGTGTAGCTACGAGGGATCCCGAACGGGACCCCACTCCCCAGACTCCCACCCCTTACACACCTCTCCCATCCCCAGACGTCCACTCCTAGTGCGACCCTCTCCTCCCCAGACTCCCAGCTCCGACAAATTCTCTCCCCTCCAAAGACTGCTCCCTCTTTGCAAATCCTCCCCCTCCCACCCCAGAAAAGCCTCCCTATTCACGGCCCTTCCTCCCTCCCCCAGACCTGACCGTTCGTTGTGGCCGTGGTAGCCAGTCTGGTCTCTGACCTTGATGGTCTGTGCCGGAAAGACCATAGAAACGCTTCCTCCGTTAGACATACTCTGAAAAAGTATCGTATTCTGGGGGTTGTTCTCTGCAGTCATACCCAACATTTCAACCTAGTATAAGTATATATAGTATAAGTATATATGATAAGGCAAGACTTCATGTATGAGATTCCACCCCAATTTATGATGGACATTGGGTTGATAATGATGATAGATAAATAGATAGATAGAGTAGATAGATATATGCGACTGATTAAGTAAGTCGGACCATTGTTGATGTTATTACACCGACGTGATGAATGTTGTGGAGCGCCGCACTTCGGTCGGCTGTCGGCGGGACAGAATCCATCGCGTAGTCGCAAGCCAAAGAGTCGTTACTGACCCGTCAAAGAGACCCTTGACTATGCCAGCTGAAGATTTACTCTCTTTGAAGATGTTCAAGATTTCACCGGAGGTGGAGGGAGTCCACAGAAAGGTGGATCCTCCAAACCACCACGTCAGGTGTTCGCTTGAATAGTGATGATCCGGGTGGGAGGAGGGTGTGTGTTGGTTCAGCTCAGGAGCCCACCCCGTTTGATGTCTTGTCAGGAGGCGGACTACAGAAGAGGTCTGCTCCGTCGCATCTTCGTCGCCGTGGATGATTTGTGTAAGTTTACGGTAACGCGACAGGTTTAGGGCTTCTGTTTTTTTTTGTATTAGTCTACCGCGCGTTCTTACTTACATCGAGCCGCGTAAACTTTATATGTAAACTCATATGACAACTTCAGTGTTTGCCGTTGAAATGCTCAGTAATTCACGACAGACTGTGCTCGAGTGGATGGACACCGTTCTGAACAGTAGACAGCAGAGATTTGCGACCGAGAGAAAAGGAAAAGGGAAAACGAGACGACTCGAAGTACGACGATGCGTGTTCGTCGCCAGAACCCGAAGAGTAGAGGTGCCGGGAACGTTAGAAGTGGGCGCTCGAAATTGGCAAAAGCCGTGGCCGCTCCGAAGCCATCCGGGGTTCTGGAAAGGACACAGACCACCAAAATAGGGAGCGAAGGCCCACCTGCCATCATACGTCATGTAATATTCCACTGCGAAGAAACCTGTGCCCTCCCTCCTCACCTCTCTATTCTTTAGTGTATGGTGGGGGAGGAGGGTGAGGTGAGTCGTCGGCCGTCTTTACGTCGCCTGTGTCTTTCTCATCTGCGATATTTTTTTTGGATGTGGTCTAGAGTGTCAGTGTGGGAACTGATGTAGACCACAGGCCGCCACCTCACTCTCCCCTCTCCTTCACAGACTCGTTGCTCCTCTCGTCCCCCCTTCTTCATACCCTCCTCATCCCTGAGGTTATCAAGGCTCTATCCCGAGGCTTTCGACCGCCCCTCGCCCCTATCCCTCAGCTTTCACACACCCTTGCCTCTGTTAACTTCTCATTTCATGACTCTTCCTTTCCTTTCCCATCAATGACTACGATTTTAACCTCCCCCCCCCCCTAATCGCAGCCTCCCTGCCGCCACCCTTGCCTCGCCTCTCCGTCTCGCGTCTCACTCTCACTCGCCCTCCTTCTGCCACATTACTCGACTTTAAAGGTAACTTGGGCAAACAAGATGTCGAAGAACCGCCACAACACATTTCAGTAACCCTAACGAAACGTCGCCACCGCAAGCCTACCAACCCCTTCCCCTCCACACACACACACACACACACACACACACACACACACACACACACACGTACAAGGTCATACCCCTGGTCTTACCGCCCAACCAACAATCTTGCTAGAATAGAAAAAAACGGTGTACGGGCTTAGGTACTTGGCTGGGGGATAAACATCTCTTGATCGTTGACTGGAGGGACAAGCTTTAAGAGCTCAGGAATGCGTGTGTGGGTTAGGCTGAGAGAGCCCTCGGGGAAGAGCGGTGATCAAGGGAAATAGAAAGAATAAGTATGAGGGTATGATAGTCTCTCACGGTCGGCCGAGATGCCTAGTTTTCGTCGAAGACATTTTATGGAACAGATGGGTGACCTCGAAGGCTCGTTCCTCATCTCCCATCCGTCTCTCTTCCTCTCCTCATCCTCCCTCATTCGTCCGCTTCCTTCCCATCCTTCTCCTCACCTCGATTTCAACCCCTGTCTCTTCGCACCTCTCCGCTGTCAGATTATCCTCACCTTTCATCATCTCCCCTTCTCTCCTGATGCCTTTGCCGTCCCTCACCCCTCTCCTTCCAGCATCTAGGTGACAACCCCCTGCCTCAGATCTTGAGGCAGGAGCGAGCTCCTCTGTGGCGTCCACACTCTGTTGACTCTTACAACCAAGAGTTAATCCGTATACTTTGTGCACACCGCGCACCCACCCCCCCGTGCTAAGGCCACCGTACCGTATTGTGCACCGCGCACCCAACCCCCCCGTGCTAACGCCACCGTACCGTATTGTGCACCGCGCACCCAACCCCCCCGTGCTAACGCCACCGTACCGTATTGTGGACAGAAGCCTCCCACGGCGGGTAATTATCTTCACCTTCCTCAAAATGCGTTGTACACGGGATAGAATTTCCCCAGTCTTCGCTAGCTGTAATTGAAATACTCTCAGCATCTGACAGGTTTCTATTGTCTGATTTACTGGTATTAGAATGTTACTGTGGATAGAGTTACGTGAATGTGCAAAAGCGGATCAAAAAAATATACATTGGCAGGGGGTGATGTATCGAAACGTCATTAGTAAATGGAAGCGACTTTCATACTTGCTTTTTTTTGCTGTTCACAACGACATGATGCTACGACCCTCACACACCACAAGTGCGACCCTTGTGTATCGATGGCCTGGCTTCTCACCTTGTTCTGTAAGGGTCAGGAGGTCGGAGGCCAGTCCGTGAAGATAATAAACAGATGAAAAGAATGAATCTCGGGGAAAGTTGTGTTGTGTGTCGAAGGACCTGCTGGTCTTCGAGCCACCTGCAGCCTCCTCACTAGCCTCCTTGGCCCCCCCAGCGTCAGTAGTACCCTCCCTGGGCGGTGTGTGCCTCCGGTCACGGTCATTTGTGTGAGGTGTACACAAGCGGCCGTGAAGGCTTTATACCATCGAGCTGGGGTTCCTGGCCCGGAACTGAACAGCGGAAGCGCTGCAGCCAAGCAGCCTGTTGAACCCCAGGAGAGAGAGAGAGAGAGAGAGAGAGAGAGAGAGAGAGAGAGAGAGAGAGAGAGAGAGAGAGAGAGAGAGAGGAGGTAAAGACATGTGCTACTTTACAAAATTGTGGTCTCGGGGAAAATCGATTGGTTCTGATTTGCGTGACTTCCACGCGTGAAAGCCAGTGTGTCGGACGTGTTTGCTCAGCTGCCGTTCGTTGGTAGGGGATTTCGCAGTCGGTCAGCGGGGAGGTAGCCTTTTCACCCCTGGTCTGGCGACGGGATAGCGAGATTCAACAAACCTCTGTACCTAAAGTTCTTTCATTTGTCCCCCGTTGACTTGCACGGGTTAAAAAAGTGGTCAAGAAAGAGATAACGTTTTGTATCGATACGGCCAGCGTGGAATGGCATACTTACGAGGGGGTTTCTTGGCTCTCCTCTGTGTTAGAGAGATTAAAAACACAGGACAGATGCCTCTTGCTCGCAACCTCTTTATACTTGAAGACTTGTGTAATGTCATCGCGCAGTGATCCACAATAGGTACTCAACCAAAGCCATGGTATGACTCCTGGAATATGTTCATCTTTGTGTGTGTGTGTGTGTGTGTGTGTGTGTGTCCTTGTGTTTTGAACGGCAGTAGCTGATGGCAGGGGGTCCTTCCAAGCCGCCCTTGCGGGGGGATAAGGCCATGTGTTGCTCCAGGCCGAGCACAGGAATAGTAGGCTATTCAGTTAAGCGGATTGCAGCCGTGCAACGTTACACACACAGCTCGGAGTTGGACGGTACCTTAACGAATGTATTCGTAGAAAGTCACGACCACTGGCTTTCGAGTCAGTCTCGCACACGAATCGTACTACGGTACCCAAACAAAATACATTTCGTGTACTTAGCGAATGTCTGATTTCGTGTGACTGTCGCACGAATTAGGTTACAATACCCCAACACGAACGAATATTTGATTTCGTATCAGATTTACACGAAGCAGAACCATTGTATTTTTAAGTGGAAAAAAAAAAAAATTCCAGATTTTTGGATATTTTTTTTTGGTTGCGTCTGTACAGTGGTATGTGCCGCCTACCACCACACATTAGGCAAATGGATCCTTCAGGCTGTTTGGGGCCGCGACCTGTAGGCCCACGTGAGCACCACATTCTTGGCTGGTCTGGTGAGCAGGAGCTCTGTAAATGCGCGCTGTGATTAAGGCTGTGACGCACGCACACACACACACACACACACACACACACACACACACACACACACACACACACACACACACACACACACACACACACACACCATCCTTGGCAACTGGTGAACCAGTGGATCATCCTAGCTTTGAGCGGTGGTGGAATACGGTGTAGGATGAAGATATTAAATCCTTCCTTGTCGTCGGCGTGGAGACTTATGGTTAGAACATAATCATGAAATTTGGAACGTATAGCAAAGGGGCAGAGGAGTCGTCAGCATTTGTGCAAGGTACTCGTCACTGTGGTACAGAGTGCTTGGTCAGTATGGTGTAGAATACTCGTTAATATAGATCAGAGTATTCGTCTGTATGGTGTAGAATACTCGTTAATATAGAGCAGAGTATTCGTCTGTATGGTATAGAATACTTGTTAATATAGATCAAAGTATTCGTCTGTATGGTGTAGAATACTCGTCAGTATTCATTTAAGCCCATGGGCACGACGGTACGACCCTGGCATATGACGACATGACCTTTGACCTGATTCTTTAAAAGAGTCTTGTCGAAGGCCAGGCCACCACCGTACCTCAGCGTCGTACTGTTGTACTCAAGGGTCGTACACTCGTGTGCTCAGGGATCGTACCGTCATGCGCAAGGATGGTACTGTCGTGCTGTCGAATTTAAGGGATCGTACCGTCGTACTCAGTGTCTCTGATCATATTGGATCGTACCGTCGTGCCCACGGATCGTACCGTCGTACTCAGTGATATTACAGTCGCGTCTCTGATCGTACTGGATCGTACCGACGTGCCCAAGGGATCGTGCCGTCGTGCCCAAGGATCGTACCGTCGTACTCAGTGATATTACAGTAGCGTCTCTGATCGTACTGGATCGTACCGACGTGCCCAAAGGATCGTACCGTCGTACTCAGTGATATTACCGTCGCGTCTCTGATCATATTGGATCGTACCGACGTGCCCAAGGGATCGTACCGTCGTGCCCAAGGATCGTACCGTCGTACTCAGTGATATTACAGTCGCGTCTCTGATCGTACTGGATCGTACCGACGTGCCCAAGGGATCGTACCGTCGTACTCAGTGATATTACCGTCGCGTCTCTGATCGTATTGGATCGTACCGACGTGCCCAAGGGGTCGCACCGTCCTGCCCAACGGGGTCCAGACGCTTTTACGAGGCTAGCGACCCGGATAAGCCGTGGGTGTCGTTCCGCGCAAGTTGCAATCGTCGTCGTATTAATTTCCATCGCCCCGCCGTTGGGCCCGGTGTTTACAACGCACTTCCCGACACAATGATAGTCGTTAATAGGACGTAAACGTCGCTCTGGTAGCGTGCCAGGAGGACGTGAGAGTCAAAGAAAGAAAAAAAGAAAGTAGGTACATGGCGTGAATATGTGAGGCAGGATTCTCTCATTGTAGGTACATGGCGTGAATATGTGAGGCAGGATTCTCTCATTGGGACTCATAAGGCTGGAATTTGCTCTTTATGAGGTGATTCAGACATGGGCTCCGGTGATGGATCTGATGAAGCGAGGTTAATATTCATACGTCAGTGAGGTTCCCCCTCATTCCCTCATTCCCTCATACCTTTTTTTCTGTTATCTCATGTAGGCCACCGTAGCCGGAATGAGAGGAGGTTCGGGCTTTGCTTATTTGTTTTTCTGTTTTTTTCATCGTAGAATTGGGAATGTGGGGTGATTACTGTTGGTGTGTAACGGGGAGAGAGTTCTACACACTCGTGTTGCCCTGATTCTTAATACAAATGTAGCATGTCTGTACTGCTACACACACACACACACACACACACACACACACACTCACCATAGAGCACCTACCTCCAGGTACACAGAAATGACCTCAGACATCATCAGATATCGAAGTATAGTGACTCCATGTACGGACTCTTGACGTACGACTCGATGTACGGAAGTGCGTTGTGGTTGCGTCTTCACTCTCGCACAGGGGCAAGACTGACTCATATTCTTTCGCCCCGAAGACGGAGCTCTGTGGCTCCTCAAACGTTTCCTAATTGACCGCGCCCCGCAAGTTATGAGCGGCTTGGGATCATCGCCCTTCACGACGCCGCGTCGTTTTGATATCCCTTTGTACCGGGATCTGGGAAAAAAAAAAAAGGCCAGTTTAGAATGCACCGGCGGCGTAATCGGCACTGGGACTCGTCAACGCACGCAAATCATTCATCCTTTAAAGGTTAGACCATATTTATTTCAGGCTTACCGGTGCCTGCCAGCTGGCTGGATAGCTGGCCGACCGACCGGCTGGTGGTTAGGTATCTCTTTGGGGTTACCCCAGAGCACGTTGGCGGTAGGACCCTTGAGCACGACGGTAGGACCCCTTGAGCACGACGGTAGGATCCCTTGAGCACGACGGTAGGACCCTTGAGCACGACGGTAGGACTCCTTGAGCACGACGGTAGGACCCTTGAGCACGACGGTGGGACCCTTGAGCAAGACGGTAGGACCCCTTGAGCACGACGGTAGGGCCCCTTGAGCATGACGGTAGGACTCCTTGAGCACGACGGTAGGACCCCTTGAGCACGACGGTAGGACCCCTGAGCACGACGGTGGGACTCTTGAGCACGACGGTAAGAGCCTTAGGACACGACTGTGAAGACCAATAATGGTCTAGGCAAGGACCAGCCTGTCATACCCAAAGGTGGCACTGGCGAACTCAAGGATCGCACCGGCGTTGCACGGTCGTGCGTAAGAGTCGCAACCGTCGTACTCGGGCGTCGCACCTTCGTGCTTGAAGGGTCGCACCGTCATGCCGAAGGGTCGTACCGCAGTGGTCAAAGGCTCCACGACAGGAACTCCGGGAGCTCCTCCGTCTTGGTGTGGTACTCGTGATTGGTTTCCTGCTGCTGTCTCTCTGGTGCTGACACCCTCCCTCGTTGTGCCGGTATACCAGGCTAGTGTATCCACTGATCTGCTGGACTGTGTGTGTCTCTCCCGACCCATCTATGGTCGCAGGTTCTGACCCCGACCCATTACCTTAAGCAAGGGAACCTCCTCTTTTGAGGCTCATGATTTTGAATGTGATTACGATCTGCCGGAGCCAGATTTAATCAGGGGATGATGAGGTTTCGTTAATGACCTGGCGGGGATCTTAGGGTATCGTTGATGACCTCACAGGGATCGTGGGGCGGGGGGGTATCGTTGATGACGTCACGGAAGTGAAGGGGTATCGGTAATGACTTCACGGAGACCACACTACGTCAGTCGTGACATCACAGCGCTGGCGAAGGATTGGTGGAGACATCAACGACGATTCTGTTAGGTTTGTGTGGCATCACTGGTGATGTCACGGAGCTGTATGGCGCCGAACCAGTGATGACATCAGAATTATGTAGACGTTAGTGACGTCATTAATGCCACGGAGTATCAGCTATGACATCAGCGAGTTACAGTAATCCACACACTTAATGCCGGAGACTTCATGACGTGTGAGTGACGTGGCTAAGCTCCATGAAGTCTCTGTAGTCGTGTCACTGGGTTCATGGGATTATTATACAGAATGACGTCATTGGGTTCATGGAGTACCACTAATGACGTCACTGGGGTCATGGAATATTGATGTTCCAGTTCCATTGGTCGGGGAGACCACTCGTCCAGCTGTGTGCCTGGGTCGGGTTGGGGGAAAGATGGCCGTCGCGGGGCTGGGCAGGGACGACCGACGACGCTTTGAGTGTCGGAAGGGCTGGCGCACACACACACACACACACACACACACACACACACACACACACACACACACACACACACACACACCAACACACACACACACACATCGCCCATCGCGAGGGAAACGAGCATGAGGGAGAACCCCCGTTGTGACCTCCCTCTTGCTTGCCGTGTCCCCCTCATTCTAGTATGATGGAGAGACTTGAATTGACGAACCGCATGAGGATCGTGAGGAACAGATTTTGATTTAGAATTAGGTGAGTGTGGCGATGCGATGCCGCGTATGATTTTGAGACCCTCGGTCGTGTCTCACAAGGTCGATCGCGAACGTGGACTCTCGTCGTAACCTTCGTAGGTGCTTGGCGGGTTTATGGCGATTATGTCTAAGGCAAATGATCCTAGAACGATTTGTATTTTTCCCTCTGTTGATTCATGTCGGCGTAGCTTATGTGTGTGTGTGTGTTTTGTGGCGTGGGGTATAACCAGGACCTCCAGTGACATGAGGTTGTAGCGCGAAGCGACAAGGGTTGTGGCAAGTGGTCTTCACCATCAATTATTCGTAAATGTCGAGGCATTGTAAGGAGGGGCGGGTGAGACAGGTTATCAATCCATAATGACGTCTGTGGGAGGAGGAGGAGGCGGGAGGGAAGGCCTCCAGATGACGTCGCACTCGCTACATAGCATCAAGTGGTAGCCTCCGCCAAGTCTCAGAGGTACCAAGGGAATATATATATATATATATATATATATATATATATATATATATATATATATATATATATATATATGATAGGGGAGAAAGAATACTTCCCACGTGTTCCCTGCGTGTCGTAGAAGGCGACTAAAAGGGGAGGGAGCGGGTGGCTGGAAATCCTCCCCTCTCAATTTTTTTTTTTTTTTTATTAGTTTTCCAAAAGAAGGAACAGAGAAAGGGGCCAGGTGAGGATATTCCCTCTAAGGCCCAGTCCTCTGTTCATAACACTATCTCGCTAACGCGGAAAAATGGCGAACAGTATGAAAAAGAAAAGATATATATATATATATATATATATATATATATATATATATATATATATATATATATATATATATGTGTGTGTGTGTGTGTGTGTGTGTGTAAGACCCGTTTCAGAGGGCACCCGGAATCTCCCGTTATGATACGGAGCCACAGAGGGGGAAAAAATCATATACGTAGTGAGATAAAGATTTCTCATTTCCAGTATTGTAATGGTTTAATGTGTAAAGGATCAAAGAGCATTTAAATTGCCGCATAATTAACTCTAAATTGAATGGTGCACAAAATACTATGTTGTTAGGTCGCAGGATGTGTAATTAAATGAATCGTTACAGTATTTATGAACTCCTCCTAAATAAACATTTGAATATTCTGTAATGTCAGTATCCATTAACACTGTTTTTGTTTTTGTTTTTTAGATTTGTTTGCTGAGACGGCTTGGGCAACTGAGGCCCTAATCAAGGCTATCTTATTAACAACGCAATATATATATATATATATATATATATATATATATATATATATATATATATATATATATATATATATATATATATATATATATATATATATATATATGTATAATCGAAGATGTGTGCAATTCAAGATCGTTTTGTGTCTTCCTCAACAACAGTCCTCTGTTATCTTCCTCGAGGTCTTTTGTATTCCCCTTCCCCCCCCCAAAGAAAACAATGTCTTTCACCACAGATCACCACGGCACTGGTCTAAAGACACCTGAGAATTACGAAACTGAAGGAGTCACTGGCACGCTTGTATGCGTATTATCAAGGTGGAGCCGAGACCAGGGACTGGAGATAATTAGGGTATGGGCGTCCCTCTCTCTTCCCTCAGGGATATCTCGAAGGGATAGGAACTTGGGGAGTAATCTAGGATAATGGGTCTCCCTTCGGGGATGTGGAATGAGAATAGGAACTTAGAATAAATGACTTCCCCCCCAGACGCTGGTCGTCCGTGAAGGAGACTTGGAGCCCCCGAGGATACACGGTCAGGTGGAGTGGGGGGAAAACACGTGATGCCTTCGGAATCGGGGGATGAATCTGGAAGAATTGGATCGGCGGAGGTAGAGAGCCAACTGGTAGATGAGGAGGAATCAGCAGCACACACCTGAAGACGCAGTGGAAGCACACATCAAGGACGGCGTTGTGTAGTGGTCCCTGGGGATGACGGTGTGGTGGGTACTGACACACACACACACACACACACACACACACACACACACGGATGGGTGGTGATGTACCTGAGTGCTTGACACTCTGCCTGCAATCACTGTTGTTAGCAGCCGTCCTTCCCCTCGGGGACCCACAGCCATGTCAGAAATGTACGCAAAATGTTGCTGAAACTGGGAAAGAATCGGTGCCACAGAGTGATGAATTTCAGACCAGGAGATTGAGGGGGGAAAATGTCGATGTTTCTGTGTCACTTGAGCTCCCCAGAGGAGGCCAGGGCAGCGGTGCGAGCGCGGCGGCAGCGTTTCCAGAGATTATGTGGGGGCGTGTGTGTGGCTCGCTTCCTATCGCCTCCTGACGTAACTGGGAATAAATGAAGGGAGGAATGAGTCACGGCCACGCCAGATGTGGACACGGCGTTGATAGGATGTGCCAGCGCTTGGTGCCAGGGTGTCGGGATATGAGACTCCGTGAATTTTTTTTACGCCAAATGTGGTGGATCGTCTCCCCCGGAAGCAAGTTGTGTGTTGCAAAGTATTGCTGAAGATGATCATATCTGAACTTCTGCTGCTGCTGCTGAAGTGCGATTTCTTCATTATCATCGTCGTGTGATCGTCATGTAATCAGCAACTGAGCCTTCGAAGGGGACATCTCGCTTGGCTTCCTCTTCTGTTCCCTCCTGTAAAAAGTATCAGGAGAGGAGGAGGAGGAGGAGGACGGAATTTCCTTGCCTCCCGCAACACCCTCTGCTCGCGTGTGTCGTCGAGTCTTATAGAATTATCTCGGACACGCGGGAGATAAGTGAGCTGTAGCCTCTCTCTCTCTCTCTCTCTCTCTCTCTCTCTCTCTCTCTCTCTCTCTCTCTCTCTCTCTCTCTCTCTCTCTCTCTCTCTCTCTCTCTCTCCACTTCTGTCTCTTTTCTGTATCATTCATTGTCATGTCAGCTTTATCTTAATAGTCTGTTCTTGTTGATCTCGTCTCATGTGACGTTATACTTTATGTCCCGAATGAGGGTTTCCTCACTCACTTATCTTGTCTTTCATTCTTTTTCTCTTTCTCTCAAGTTTTCCCTTGTGAAGTTTCAGGTAACGGCTATGTGCGTTACGGAAATAGCGAGAGCCGTGCGTTAAAGATTAGAGGAAGAGAGATAAATGATTACACGGATAAACTTTAGGGAAAGAACCAGGGAGATAAGAGTACAAGTCACGACTATGAAAGAAAATGGAAGATTGAAGAAAAAAAAAAAAAAGGAAAGGAAAAGTAGTATGTTTCCTCTTGTGTCTACCTGTCATCCGTACTCCCCAATCGGTTGATGGGGGAGTCGGGGAGTGAACCCCAGCTTCCCACCCCATCCCACCTCACCCCACTACACCCCACTCCACTGCTGATCCATGTGGTCCAGTGAACGGCGTATTCTATCCTGTCAACTGCAGTGTTTCAGAGGTCTCCATTCTGTAAATTGAATTGAACCTTTAGTTGAAAGTTGGCCTCATTTGGCAAGACGTTTTCCAATACGGTTGGTCTGCCGGAGCTCATTGACCAGATCCATCTGTCTCCTCCCCCGGCCAGCTCCTGTGTACCCCCATGAGCTTTCGCTTCTGACCGTCGTAAATCTTCCCTTCCCCCGCGGAACTCCCATCTATCGTACGTTGCCATCTTGAGGCGCGGAGCACGGCAGCACGACCCTTGAGGAGGATCTGTGCGTCGCGTCGGTAAAGTGCGATGGCCTGGTTTCACCCGAGTCGCGTCGAAGGCCGGGCCCTTCATACCCAAGGGTCGTACCATCGCGTTCAAGGGTAGCATCGTCGTGCTCCAAGGGCAGCATATTGTCGTGTAGTTAGGTGGTCGTGAAGTCATGTTCAAAGGGCAGCATTGTCGTGCTAAGGGTAGCAGCGTCGTGCTCAAGGGCATCACCGTCGTGCTCAGGTGGTTATTATATTCCTACAATTGTCTCCTGTCGACTCTTTGCCATCTTCATATCTTCACGTTGTACTTACCCTCTTTGCCTTTCAGTTTTTCTTACTTTGTTTAAGTATTTCTTCTTGAGAATCGTACTCTCCTCAACCACCTTCCTTTAACCTCTGTTTTTTACTTTGTCTTTGTTCTTATACCACGCTCGTGTCCTTACACTTGCACTCGACTCCTTCGAAGACCTTGGAATGTACCTCAATACGCAAAGTTTAGATTGCCACAGCAAGCCAGCAACTCTCAGTAGAAAGATGAAGTTGGAAAAGTAGGGGAAATTGATATTGAAAGGTCTACATATTATGGACTTTATTGAAAAAGAAGGTGGAACTGTGGCAGTGGTACCTTCTTAATCTTATATTATTATTTAGTGCAAGAACCTGTGAAGCTTACCGTATAAGAAGAATTGTAGGAAGATGGTGAGAGAACAGATTAAGAGCATGAGACGCAGTGGTAGAGTCACTGAATGATTGTAAAGGAATGGATTTGTTTTCTTCTCTGCCCAAACATTATAATGTGTGAACAGTACCAGAAGCACCTTCCGGCATACGACGAATACGAAGAGAAAAAGAAATTATTTCTACAATGTATGTTTTTCCTACTTTCTTCATCATACGTGTAAGATTAGTATTATCACTAACCCTCAGGGAATCCATCCATGGTTCGTGCTTTATGTAATCCAGTGAAGGATTAACCAAAATGATATGGTGTTGAAAGCTCGACGAGAATGACTGTAACGTAAAGGTATAATAACGTGAATCTTCGGTTCCTTCGGTGTGTGTGTGTGTGTGTGTGTGTGTGTGTGTGTGTGTGTGGGAGGCGACGGAAGCCCCTTGACTTTGGTGGATGCGGATGACGACAGTGTATTGCCTCGGTTGATACAGAAGTTCGGTCCTGAGGGGGGGAAAAGCCTGAACTGGTGCGCGAAGGTTGCAAGTCAGGACTAAAGAGGTGAAGTGCTGGAAGTTAAATGTGCCTGGTGGGGAGGGGGCGCGTGCGCGGGGGTATGTGAAATATAGCGTTCTAGCTTTTGAAAATAATCGAGAGGGGAATATTAATAAGGATTATGTAGTATATCTGGGCATTAGAAATATATGAAACTATAGCAAGACGAAATAGACAGTATATATATATATATATATATATATATATATATATATATATATATATATATATATATATATATATATATATATATATATATATATATATAAGACAGACGTACTGACACACAATCACACAGATAGAGACAGACGCTACCACTAGGGACAGATCTGTCTTTGCTGGTGACAGGTGGGAGATAACTCTCGACCTGAGCGACGGCAGGAAAAAAGAGATAGGTCATCGGGGCTCCCTCGTCGATGGCGGTGGGATGGGGCGAGTCTCCCTCCCCCTCTCGAGGCCTCGTTAAACACAAGCCACAAGTGTGTGTTATTACCCCAACGTAGCCACATGACGACGCAAGGCCAACGACGCAAGGTCAACGACGCAAGGTCAACGAGGCAAGGTCAAAGGGGGGAGTCTTTCTCGCGGAGTGACTTTAGGGAGGGGTTTTGAAACCACGCCTATATATCGGTTTCCTTTTTTTTTTTTCATGCCTCCTCTCTCTCGCCCTTAACGCTTTCAGATAATCGACTTACCTCCGAGGGTTAAGCGTGTTCGTTACTAAAAATGTTCCTCCAGTGAGGCGCAGCTTGCGCCTGCCACCACCGCCGACGACGACGAAGACGACGACGACGACGACGACGTGCGCTGACAGGAATGTGTATACCAGATGAAGATGACAGGTCCAGTGCGCCGTCCTTATGAGTAAATCAATGAAAGAAATGGAATAGGGTGGAAGAAGTAGCCTCACACCTACCTACCCCACCCTCGAAATGAATAAGAGGTAAGGAAAATGATGCGTTGATACGCGCGTATTAAGCCGTTCCTCCTGTCCACACCACCCCCCTCTAGGAGGTGTTTGTTGCTGGTCTCGTTCCCTCCTCACAGTGAGTTGAGGACTGGTCCCTCCAGGCCATCCCATCACATAGGGAGTCCTCTCTCTGTCTCCTTCCCTTCCCTCCCCACGCCTGACGTCCCATCATTCAACACCTCCCCCTCCACACTCCCCCGCAATTCTTGTCGTCATTGTCCCTCGCCTCTCGCCATCATTTCTCCAAGGAACTCTCGCACGCCATCTCCCCACATATCCTCTCTTTTGACTCTCACCAAAGCTAATTCTTGCTTCTGCCCCATCCCACTCTCCTTGACACTTCCCTCCCACTCTCCCAGCTGCTCTCCTTGACACTTCCTTCCCACTCTCCCAGCTGCTTTCCTTGACATCTGCCTGCCACTCTCCCAGCTGCTCTCCTTGACACTTCCCTGCCACTCTCCCAGCTGCTCTCCTTGACACTTCCCTGTCACTCTTCCAGCTACTTTCTTCGACGCTATCCTGCCCGCCATCCCAACTACTGTCCCAGCTCCTCTCCTCTGCGCCTCCCAGCCACTCCCTCCCTCCACGCTGTCCTCCAGTTTTAAACTTCACAGGCTTTGCGCCACGGACGTGTGGGTGTGACAGTGGAGTTCAAGTCCTTTAAGAGGAAAGTACAGAGAGAGAGAGAGAGAGAGAGAGAGAGAGAGAGAGAGAGAGAGAGAGAGAGAGAGAGAGAGAGAGAGAGAGAGAGCGAGAGAGAGAGAGAGAGAGAGAGACAGACAGACAGACAGACAGTGTGGAGCTGGAAGGTCGGGAGAGAGCCGTAGCGAGGTACACAATCAAACATGTTTCCTAACATGAGGGAAATTAAGAGTGAAATTTATGATTTAAAGAGATTTTTTCCCGCCCTTCAAGTTCGAAGCTTTTTTTTTGCTCATGCACACATGCATAAAACACATGCGTGCGGATTCGAAAGAAACGGGGAATTGAAAGGTATATATATATATATATATATATATATATATATATATATATATATATATATATATATATATATATATATATATATATATATATAAATATATATATATGAGTTTTCAGTCAAGTGTTGAAATAAGGCCTGCTTCGTGCCGCACCCTAAGTTTAAGTTCCAGGTTGGTTACTAAGAGTCTTATGATAAGACCGTCATCACAGGTGGGCGTAAGACTTGCTCTGTCCGTGCCTCCTGCATCGTCCCTGACCGCCCACACTCCCGACCTCACCTCCGTCGAGCCAGGAAAAGTACGTCCGTTGGGTACGACTGCACAGCCTTTGACTTGATTCTTTAAGAATCAGGTCGGAGTCTCAGGTCTTTATGTCCAAGGGGTCGTACCGTCGGGCCGAATGGGTCGTTCCGTCCTCACGAGGGTCGTACCGTCATGCGAATTAGTAAATGAAATGACGCTCAAGTGAATGTGTTTTGTCATGTGATTAAGCACTGTCTAAGGGGGTGTTGCCTGCATGACAGAGGGTTCGATAGGGGTTTAGATTACGGTCATGAGATTCGAAGTATTTCTTGAAAATAGCGATTTATTTGTTTATGAATCACAGTAAGAATGACCCTTCACTTGCTGTAGAGCGCATCAGTTCGTAAACACATCGTATTCCTCTTGCAACTTGCTCACCCTAGTCGTGTTAAGTCTGTCCTTGCCTCCGAAGCAAGTGTGGGGTTTCTTCGTCATGGCAATGTGTTTGTATGTGTTTGTTCGGAAGCGCATTTGTGTATTGCTGGTAAGACGATTTGTACATCACCGGAGACAGACCAGTGAAGCCAGGCACTCGACCATGTCTGTGGCAGCATCGTAGCGTCTCATTCCTTGTGTCTCGTTGATCAGCCGACCTCTGGTTCGGAGAGTCGGGCGAGAGGAGTGTTCGCTGTTCATCTTCCCGGCGCACCAGACACTGACGGCAGCTCCTCCTGTGGACTGAGTATCCCTGAACGACCGATTGAGGTAAGACCATAGTGAGTTGATTTATCGTATTTATGTAGGTCATCAGGGCAAGCTTGCTCAGGGCTGCAAGATTCTTCTAGGAATGCTGAGTCTCGTAATACCGAACACAGTCCTTTTGATGCCAGGTTGTGCTTTAGATCTGTCGAAAGACGTCACGCCAGCAAGTTAAATATTTGAAAGGCTTAAAGACAGAACGTGCGTCGAGGGTTGGGCAGCGTTGATCGCGTAATTGGTTTCCATGTCCTTCGTCACACTCGGGAGCTGTCTCGCCCCTCCTGTTACCTTCAGCAGAGAGACGTGGGACCAGCCCACGGCGCTGAGTTGGAACAGGAGTCCAGGTCAAACGTGTGTCGCGCAAGGAGGAGGAGAGGGAGAGAGCGCGCCGCACGCCGGCGTCAGACGTGAGGAGGACCGACCACTCGAGAGCCTAAGAGGAGTGTGATCTCTGAGAGGAAGTGTTTGGTATGTGGAGGTCATTCTGCTGAAAATAATCTCTCCCTCCCCCCAGCCTTGCTCCACCGCCCGAGCCCTCGCGGCACTCAACCCTGAGCGTTGACAAGTAAGGGTAAGGGGATGGCTCTCCTCACACAGCCGATGGTCGTCTCGCGGATGCTTTGGACGAGCCGAGATCGATTTGGGCACCGGTAGATTAAGGATTAATGTTTTCTTGTGACAGATCCTTCAGTCGAGTGGGTGGCTTCATATCCCCCGGGAATGTTGATGTTTTAACTCCCGTGAGCGCAAGTGGGCTTCTTGGTGTGGTCGTTTTGATGGTTTGGGTTCACTGTTAGGCAGATCGACGTATCTACGTGCACACACACACACACACAAAAGCGTGAGGCAGTTCTTATTGACGTGTAGACGGGAGACAGACACACATCTAGTGTGAGACGACAGAACACACACACACACACACACACACACACACACACACATCTTTCCTCCTCCATTTTCCAGTGTCTCAAGTCGGACAAGAGATAATTACGATTGAATTTTAACATTAGATTTTATTTTACTCTCTCTCTCTCTCTCTCTCTCTCTCTCTCTCTCTCTCTCTCTCTCTCTCTCTCTCTCTCTCTCTCTCTCTCGCTTTCTAAGATGTCCTTCGGAACAGTTTAAATTTTTTTACTCTCTCTCTCTCTCTCTCTCTCTCTCTCTCTCTCTCTCTCTCTCTCTCTCTCTCTCTCTCTCTCTCTCTCTCTCTCTCTCTCTCTCTCTCTCTCTCTCTCTTTTTCTAAGATGTCCTTCGGAACAGGAGTTTACATGAGACGTATGCCATATGGCGTATCATTATCATCGTCCCATTGGTTGACGGTCTTGTATAGTCCTTCCCTCCCTTAAGGTACGTCGGAGTCAGCCTTCCAGTCGCTCATGCGGATCATGGAGACATTATGGGTCATGTCTCCTCCGGGTATTGTATGCTGTCTGAACACCGTGTTTGACGCTGGTTCGAGAAACGGGGGAAAGTAAATTTTTTTCCAGCTCCTGAGCCGAAGGTGAGGCCAGGATCGCTCGCCACCGCTTGAGACCATCATGATTCGCTCAGTACCTTACCTTACGTATGTGTGCCTTACAAATGGGTTCGGGAGGTCTGTCTCCACAGCTGGGTCTGGGACCTTACCTGACGATGGTTTTTGGCGGAGGGTTTTCAACCCCATACAACTCGCGCTCTGGGACACAGCTGTCGTGTTGATCCTTTGACATTCCACAGTGTTTCCGATATTTGTTGGTAGTGCATTAAACGTAACGACGTTGTGGAGTGAAGTTGATAAAAGTCTTCGTACACCTTCGTCAGTAAAGTCGTCATACCTTCGTCAGGAAAGTCGTCATACCTTCGTCAGTAAAGTCGTCATACCTTCGTCAGTAAAGTCGTCATACCTTCGTCAGTAAAGTCGTCATGCCTTCGTCAGTAAAGTCGTCATACCTTCGTCAGTAAAATCTTCATATCTTCTTCAGTAAAGTTTTCATGTTAGGGATGAAGACCACTGTAATTTCTAAATGTTTCGTCAACTGCTCGGTGGACTAAGACGAGTTGCAGCGATATCAGGAGGATAGCTGTAATCTCTCAGGAAACTTCCTGACACTAATACAGTAACTTCACAAAAGCTCTGCAGTCGCACTCAGAATATTGATTATTTTCATACACAACTTTTCTACAGTTTTTTTAAGTAATCTCCTCAAGTTTTGCCCGAGTAGGAAATCTCCCAAGTGGGTTGTAGATCAAAGCCCTGAAGATGTAAAGTGTAAACTGATGGTTTTCATATCGTAAAGTTCACAGCACTTAACTCTCTTCTGAAATTCTCCACAACATTGAACTTTTATGATAAGCTTCAAAGCCCTGAACTTTCTCATGAACTTTCCTGAACAGTTTGTCCCTATGTACCGCACAAGAACCGAACCCAGAGAACTGTTAACAAAAAAAAAACTTTTAGTAATCTTTTAACTCAGTACTCAGTAAGTGTTAACTTGTAAGCTAATGCTGACATGTGAAGTCTTTGTACTTCCTTATCCTCGCCTCAGATTGAAGCCCGAAACTGCCACTGAATCCTCTTTGCGACCCTTTCCTCACCGGCATGAACTGGTGCTGACCTCCCTCCCTCTG